>NW_027205403.1:0-15495 GCF_024711535.1 Dipodomys merriami | reverse complement strand
TATGACCCAGAAACCCCACTTTTGGGCATTTACCCAAATGGTCACAAAAAAGACCATACTAAAGCTACCAGCACAACTATGTTTATGGCAGCATTATTTACCATAGCTAAGATATGGAACCAACCCAGACACCCCTCAGAAGATGAATGGATCAAGAAAATGTAATATATACACAATGGAATTCTATGCCTCCATCAGAAAGAATGACATTGCCCCATTTGCTAGGACATGGAAAGACTTGGAAAAAATTATGTTAAGTGAAGTAAGCCAGGCCCAAAGAAACATAGGTTCCATGGTTTCCTTTATTTGCAATAACTAGTGTATGTCTGAGATAAGCAGAAACGGTCAGATATGTTGATGTTAGGCGAAATGCACCCCAAGATAAGGATTCAAATGTTTTTTTCTGTCTTGCGATTGTTTCTAACATATTTATAAGATGATTTCTTTGTTGCTTTGTATGTCCCTCCCCCACGGTATAACTCCTGTTTTTACTGTATTTGATGTTGGTATAATTTGTGGAGGGGAAGGGAAAATACAAAAATTTTTTAAAGGGATACAGGTGGACCCATTGCAACAATGAGATGTACAAGACGTTATGTCGAAAAACGAACTTTACAACTTTGGTGGAGGGGGAGGGGCAGGGGGGACCCACAGGGGGTGGGGGCGGAGATGGGAAGGGATGGGAAGGGGAAACAAAGAAGAAGGCAACAATGTTTGATAAGAAATGTACTCATTACCTTGCCCATGTAATTATAACCCCTATGTACGGTATTTTCACAATTTACAAAAAAAAAAAAAAAGATTGAATGAAGGAGCTATAAGCAACCTAACAAATCTATTATCAATAATGTAGCTGAAAGAGTAATAGAAATTCACCCAACAAAGAAAAGACTGATGAATGCACTGTTGAATTCTACTAGACTTTTAAATAATAATTAACACCAATGCTTTTCAAAATATTTCATTAAAATAGAAACAGAAAGAACTCTTCCACACTCATTCTATGAAGCCAGTGTCACTCTGATACCAAGGCCAAAAAAGGCATAAGAAAAACAGGGCATTATTGACCAATTTCCCCAATGAACACAGACATAAAAACTCTCAATAAAATATTCACAAATTCAAAAATACATTAAGAAGATTATAGACCATGATCAGGTTGATTTCATCCAGGGATAGCTGAACATATACAAGTCAATGTAATATAGCAAATAACTAGAATAAAGGACAACAATCACATGAACATCTCAGTAGACACAGACAAGTCTATGAAAAAGTTCAACATCCCTTCACTATAAAAAGCCCTAAGAAAATAGGAATAGAAGAAATATATCTCAATATAACAACAGTTATATACAATAAACTTAGAGCCACATCATCCTAAATAAGGAAAAAAAAAAAAGATCATTTCCTCTAAAGTTAGGAACAGGATAAGCGTAAAGAATGAAATCATTCTTAGAATAAGCACAAATGGTCAAGAAATACATCAAAAAATGTTCAACTTCTTTATCCATAAAGGAAATATAAATTAAGACCATATGGCCTCAAGTGGTAGACCACCAAGCAAGCATGAGGTCATCAGCTCAAAGCCTGCTACAAGCAAAAAATCAAAGCAAAGGAAAAATCAAAACAAAAACAAAACACAGATTACATGTCACCCAAGTCTAAATGGCTATCGTCAAGAAAACAAACAATAAATACTGTTAAGGCTGTATTGGTTAAAGAAACTCTGAGCTCTACTGATGGAATTTAAAATTAGTGCAGCCAATATGGAAATCAGTATGGAGGTTTCTCCAAAAATAGAACTTCCATATCATCCTGCTATACCACTCCTTTATATATGTACCTGGAAGAATAAAAATCACAACACCACAGAGACAGCTGTACCATAGAGATAGCTGTATACCTATGTTTGTTATAGAACTATTAGATATAGACAAGCAATGGAATCAGTTTAGGCTCTTCAACCAATGAATGGCTAAAGGAAATGTGGTATATCTACACAATGTGGCATTATTCAGCCATAAATTGTGTCATTTGCAGGAAAGTGGATGGAACAGGAGATTTTTACGTTGAATGAGGTAAGAAAGAGAATGACATATATGACATGCTCTCTCTTATATGGTTTAAAATGGGAAATGTTTGAGGGTAGGTGCCACTGGAAAGGCAAAAGAGTAGGGCAATGGGGGCTGGATATGATCAAAGTACTCTATATGGATCCATGAAAATATAATAATGAAACCAGTTAACATTGTTTAAAAGGGGGGTTGTGGGACTAAGAAAGTAATACAGGGGTAAATTAGATCTGAGTACATTATTTCCATGTATGTACATTATTTCCACATTTGTACAATTTATATATACTAATTAAAAATGTTTCAGAAAATTATATTACACAGTGGGAAAATGATTCCTTCTTAGATTCAGGAGAGACCTTTTTAGATCAGAAAGGAAAATTTATCATTTCAGATTCTGGAATAAGCTCTCTAATCACTAAGTTCCCTCTGTCTTATCAAAATATTACTTAATTAAGAATGATTGGTTTTAGTCAATTTCTACCTATAAAAGCATATTCTGGTTTTAAAATATGTACATGGTTTCTATCTGCAGAGCCAACTGTCAAACAATCATTAAATTTCCAAGTCATTACTTTCCCAGTAAGCAATTTTCTTAGATGTATATAAAACAGAAAAATATCCCTTCATCTGGAAACTGGATGCCTAACATGAGGAATTACTCATAAGAAGGCATAGGTTGAATATAAATCCAAAAATAAAAGGTGTTTGAAAATATGACTGGCCCAATATGAACTCACGATCTTTTTTTCTTTTTTTTTTTTTTGGGGGGGGGGGTCCGGTCGTGGGGCCTGAACTCTGGGCCTGGGCGCTGTCCCTCAGCTCTTCAGCTCAAGGCTAGTGCTCTACCACTTGAGCCACAGCGCCAATTCCGTTTTTTTTTTCTTTTTGCTTATGTGGTGCTGAGGAATCGAACCCAGGGCCTCATGCATGCAAGGCAAGCGCTCTATCACTGAGCCACCTTCCCAGCCCCGAACTCACGATCTTTTTGAGCAAATGAGAATAAAATTTCTTCTAAGGAATTGAGGTTGTCATTTTCAAAGTAATTTTACGGGAGTAGATAACAAGTACACTAGAAAATAGTGAAGGGGAGAGAGAGAGAGAGAGAGAGAGAGAGAGAGAGAGAGAGAGCGAGAGAGAGAGAGAGAGAGAGAGAGAGAGAGAGAGAGAGAGAGAGAGAGAGAGAGAGAGAGAGAGAGAGAGAGAGAAAGGTTTAAAATATTTTATGGATCCTTAGTCGAAAGATGATTGCACTTTTAGAACTTGAATCCCTGTCTTGCCTCTAATTAGCTCTGCGACCCCAGGCAAATTGCTCAATCACATTAATGTGGGGCACAGAAAACTAAAGGAGAACAGATTGTGATTTCTATTTTCTGCATACTTTTTTTTTAATTCTCTCACCGCAGTTCGTCAGCTTTCCATAGATTGAAAAAAAGGGGAGACCATGTGACAAACTGGACCAGTTGGTGCTCTGGTGTTTTGTTACTACTAGAACTCTGGCTACGCCCTCACCTCATATGATCCTGATTAGGCACTAACTTGAGGCACTAACATTTAGCCATTTACACGACAAACTGAAGGTCTATTTTTTAACCATACTTGACACTTTCGCTCATTGGCTAGCACTCTACCAACTAAGCCATGCCTCCAAACCCCTAATGTCTAATTTTAAAGAGTAAAAACTACCATGGTTATCAGGATCTCTTGAGATTGTCTAGTTTTCTAATCCCTGTCCTTGGAAACAGGAACTGTTGTGCTCTCTGTATACCCAGAATCCAAGCACAAGGCCTAACACATGACAGACACTCAGTAAATATATATATAATAACTGATTACACTAGGCCCCCAGGCTGAGATCTGAGGATCATGATTTGAAGCAGCCTGGGCAGGAAACTGTGAGACTCTAATCTTCAATTAACCACAAGAAAAGCCAGAAGTGGAGGGGTAGCCCAAGTAGTACAGCACTAGCCTTGAATGAAAAAGCTCAGGGAAAGTGCCCAGGACCTGAGTTCAAGCTCCAAAAACCAGCACAAACAAGCTAACAAACAAATAAATGATTAAATTTACTTACCAAAGCGAGCACAATATAAGCACATCTCTTATACTTGACTTATTCGTTGCTAATTGGTTATGGGTACAGAAAGCAGTACATGGGGCTCAGGGTATTGCCTAAGTATGAGAACAACAAATATTCCCACAGGCTAGCAGAACTTTAATTTCTCCATGTGCTATGTTCAGTAATTATAACAGCACCATCAAAAATTTTTCAGATAGGTCTTTCATATCTAATAAGGGGAAGACAAACATGAGAAGGGCCAGATTCTGAAGGCAAGTACAAAGAAACTAACTCCAGAGGGAGTTTAAATAGTGGAAGCAAAATATTAAAGATTGTTATTCCCTACAGCAATAGACAGATTTTAAACTGAGGCTGTTTCCATCTGCACTTGTCACTGGCCATCTGCTTGGGTCTAATGTGGCCTGGCACTAGCATGAATGCAAGTTTAGATTCTGTTCCTCTCAGTACATTCCAGAAAAGCTCCTCTTACTCTTTTCAGAATTGGTAAGATACATGTTCGTTCCTGACGGTATTGGCAAGAGCCTTGAATGCTCCATCACATCAAGTCTAAGGCTCAGACAGCCTGACATCCTGCAAGTGAAGACAGCCACATTCCCACTACTTGTAGGGAGACTCCTCATGGTCCAGCATGTGCCTGGTTTTTCAATGTGAGGAGCCGCAATTAATTTAAACATTGATTCTAATGTATCAGTGTCAGGTGTAGTAGGTAGTATTTTCAGGTGCCCTCCAAAATTTCAGCTCCAAGCATAATCCTCTTCCCTTGAATACAGATGGAGCCCATAAATACAATGAATATAATATTTCATACAATAAATACATTTATGTGCCAATGAATATAAATTTGTCAATAAATATAATGACTATTTCTTGTATAAGTAATTATATCATACAACTGAAATATAATTAATATAGTTATATGTCATTATATAATGAATGTGATTATTATATAATTACATGTTACGAGTACACTCAATTTTATACAATATTACATAAATTTTTATATAATAAGTGATGAACAGAATAAGAAACCTTAAGTTCAATGTATCGTAGAAGAAAAGATAGGCTCAAGTTTAAAATAGTTGAGCAGTCCTTTAATGCATGCAGTTGCACAATGTATGCAAATACGAGGGATGGCATAATGAATGGTACTCCTACAAAGTCCCTGCTGCCATGGGGATTATAGTTGTGTGGCAGAATACCTGCCCTCCAATGCCTAGGGCAATGGATGGCACATACAGATGGTCACTAATGTGCTGTTGTCAGATTAACAAATACTGAAATAAGGTTTATTAATAAATGAAAGGTGCCAGGCACTGGGGACTCATGCCTGCAATTCTAGCTACTCAGGAGGCTGAGATCTGAGGATCACAGTTGAAAGCCAGCTCAGGTGAGATAGTCCATGAGACTCTAATCTCCAATTAACTACCAGAAAGCCAGGAGTAAAGCTGTGGCTCAAAGTGGTAGAGCGCTAGCCTTGAGCACAAAAGCTCAGGGACAGTACTCAGGCCCTGAGTTCAAGCTCCACAACCAATTAAAAAAAAAAACCTAAGTGAAAACTAAAAGAAATGCTTCCTTAGGAATTAAAAATAGTGAATATAATCATTGATGACTCAGTGCACACTTCATGTATTGTTTTATAGCCATCTATAGTCATTTCCAGTTTACCATGCACATAACAGTGATTACAGACATACTCAGTTGTTACCTGCGGCATGAATTCAGTTGGGTTCATATAGAAAGATACTCAGTTTTTATTGAATATACTTTATATGCTTGGTTTTAATAATTATCAAATTTTTCATAATAAAAATATTAAAAGGAAGAAAGTTCTACCTAAGAGTATGTCTGGAATCAGATACCTTTCAAAGCTTAACACTGAAAGAGAAACCCTGTTCCATGGCTACTCACTATATTTGCCCACACAGGTGATGATTACACTGCTCAAGGAGGATAGCACATCTCTTGGTCGACTTCTTTTACTAGGTGCCTATGGATGCCATGAAGCAAGATCCTAATAAACCCAATGATGGTAACAATAATTCTATATGCCTGAGTCTACAACGCACTAGGCCTTATACACTGATTATTTCTTAAATTTTTCCTCCTAAGAGTATGAAATTTACTTGAAGAATTCAAGTATAATTGCAGTTATTATAAAAATCAAAAGTTGTATGATTGGAAATAATAATTAATCCAGATGCCAAAGTAGGCTGGGAAGTGGTACACCAAAAAGAGCAGGTAAAGTTCAGAAGGAGAAGTGGTCCCTACGGAGGAGGAAAGAGAGGCTTCAGGAGAGAGCTGGGAGGATCCTGGGAAGCCTAAGATCCTGTTCTATGAGAACCCAAGCAGAGTATTCTAGTCCAGGCCCTTAACTCGTTGTATTTAGGGGGAATATTTTGAGTAATAAAATGCTGGTAAATATTTCTAGGGCAATCATGGCTTCAGTAGGTTCATTTTTTAGGAACAGATGCAGTTGTGCAGAGGAGAACAGGAAGGAAGGCATGACTTCAATAGGTTAATTTGTCGGGATAGATAGAATTGGCTGGAGGAGAGAAGAAGGGAAAGAGGAGAACAAAAAAACATCCAAAGGGAGCCAGCAGTGGTACCAGCATGGGGAAAATGAGCCCTGAAATGGACAAAATAGTGAGACTAGAAATAATGGGGAAAGTCTTGATATACTGTAAAGGATAGATGAAAATGTTTAGAGAAACAGATTGTCTAACACTGTAGAGACAACAAAAAGACATTATGACTTCAAACCTATGTGTGTGGGAGAAGAGTGATTTTGTTGATGGGAGTAAACAAGACCCTGTTCAGTGGTCTCCACAATTTCTAGAATACACTCCAGCTTCTAAGCATCAGAATGGAAGCTTCCCTGTGATCTAGTTCTTATGTTATCTATCTTTCCTCTAGAAACTACCATGTGACCAGTGTTTTGAATACATGGGGTCTTCACTCTTCCATGCCTCTGAAGTGTCCTTCTCATAATATATTAAATCATCTCTGTAAAAAAAATCATCTCTGAAAATCCTCTTTGACTCAGCAGCTTGATTACGCTCACCTTTTCCTTGTCATATTTTAGCACCTGCAAAATAAATATCTCCATGAGCATCAACATTCATCAATTAGGTTGTTTCATTTGTATGTGTTCATCTGTTTTCCCACCCAAGAACTATAAGCTTCCTGTGAGCAAGGCTGCACCTTGTTTGATTTCCTACCAAGTAGAACTATTCCTGGTAGTTAACAGAGATGCACTAGAGGTAGAAGTTTCAGGGTTAGAGTGTAAAGTTCCCAGCGATATGATACTTCTCCTTGGAAGATGGATGAGGTATCATGATGAGGTGTGCAGGTGGCCTTTGGGAACTAAGAAAGGCCCCTAGAAGACAAGCCAACAAGGAACAGACACCTCAGTCCTACAATGACAGGGAACTGAGTTGTGCCTAGGACCACAATGAACTAAGTAGATTCTCCCTCAGAGTCACTAGATGATCATTCAGGACAGTTACTCTTTGATTTCTGCCTGCTAAATCCAGTAGAGAAAGTGTCCAGTCTACTCAGGCTACTGCCCTACAGAATTAGGACATCAGAAATTTGTATTGTTTTAAGCCATTTAGTGTGTGGTGATTTGTTCTGGAAGCAATAGAAAATTAATATATTTAGGCTTGTCCTAAAGCTTAATTCCCTAACCTTGGTATCACAATTACTTATAGCAAATATGGACTATGTACTGTGTCATGAGTGAATGTAAAATGCATGTCCATTAAGGAAATAAGAAGGTAGTTAAAGGCAAACAAAGTGAGGAGAGCTGTCAAAAAGTGAGAATGTTCAGATATCTAGAAATGTCTTCAGGCTAGGTCCCAAGTTAAGCTATAATTATGAGCAAGTAAAAGCTGAGTTGCTCTAGGGAGGAAAATAATGAAGTTTTCAGTGGTTTAGGCCAAAGTCATTTGCTGTACTTGAATTATGCAGACAGATATTAAACCACTTCCTCATTCATTTCTGTACTTATAGATAAGTCCCAGCACACAGCAGCTGCTAAATAAAAGCCTATTAATAGACAAAATGTGTATATACTTACAATCACTAGAAAGGCAACAACTATGCTTCTCACTGAACCAGTATCAATAACATGCTTTTGAGGAAGTGCTATCATTTCAGAAACTTCCAATTTGCTTTGGCAAATGGCTAAACAGAACATGTGGTTAAAGGTAAACATTACCATTAAAAGCCATATGTCTAAGCAGTAGATTGGGAGGGGTGCTACAGAAGGAAGATGTTTGCTGCTCAGCTTCCAGAAGAATTCTACATATGTTGGCTGTGCCCCAGCTCAGACCAGGCATCCCAGAGGGCAGAGAGAACATGTTTCCATGGATTGGATCATCAGGCTAATGTGCTGTTGGCACTTCTCTACTATAGCAGTTGAAACTTCTGAGGCTGTCTGAGCAGGAAGAGAGAGCTTTGCAGATCCCTGTGATAAACAGGTCCTCAGCTTTCTTTGCATGAATGACTGCATTATGTGCAGATGTTCCATGCACTTCCACAAGCTTTTATGGATGAATAAGTGGCATCATTATGGTGTGATCTGACCAGAAATGAAGCATGGCCCAATGCCATCTGCAACATTCCTATCTTTCTCATAGAGATTGTAGAGGAAGAAGCTAATGGAACTAAAATATTCTCCAGAGATACTGACTCCTGGGAAGACTACTGTCAAAATAAGAAACTAGATTTCTCTCTGCACCATTCTAGTTTTAAAATCTTTCACATCTGACTATGTCTTCACGGTATTTAAAAAACAACCACAAGCCATTCCATTATAAATCTCTCTCATAGAAAAACAGATGGAGTGAAATGGGAAATGCTTCTATTGCTTATAAAACCCAGCAATTTCTCTCAGTCAGAATGTCATATTATATACAGAGTAATTAAATTTCCTCACTTGATTTCTCTTTATACTGGCCTAGTTGAGGAGATGGAGGATATGTTTTGTATTTATCAAATGATAATTGTATGAAAGATGAGAAGTAATGAGGGAATATGGGTGCAAAGGAAGGGAAGAGGCAGAAGAGATGTATATGGAAGAGTACTTAGCTTCCACATATGAAGGAAAATATACAGCCTTTGTCTCTTTGGGCCTGACTTATTTCACTTAACATAATTTTTTCCAGGTCTTTTCATTACACAAAAGTGATTCAGTATCATTCTTTCTAATGGCTGAGTAAAATTTCATTGTGTATATATACTACATTCTCTTGATCCATTTATCCATTCAGGGGTATCTGGGCTAATTCCATAGCTTGGCTATGATGAATAGTGCTGCAGTGAACATGATTGTACTGGTGGCTTTACTATGCTGGGTGGTATGCAAGTGTAGACACATGTACTAACTGAAATATAGTAGTTTCGAGGAAGAACTCAAATCGTGTAATTCCTTAGAAAGGCAAAGTCAAAATTCAACCAAATAAATGCCAGGAAATGAATACTTGAGAAAGGGGGTGGGGGCCAAGGGGAGAGGATATATGAATGAAGAGAACAAGAGAAGATGCAGTTTTAAAAAAAATCAATGTAGCCAGGAGCCAGTGGCTTACGCCTATAATCCTTGCTACTCAGGGGGCTGAGACCTGAGGATCACAGTTCAAAGCCAGCCCGGGCAGGAAAGCCCATGAAACTCTTACCTCCAATAAAGCACTAGAAAACCGGAAGTGGCGCTGTGGCTCAAGCGGTAGAGTGCTTGCCTTGAGCTGAAGAGCTGAGGGACAGTGCCCAGAGTTCAAGTCCCACAACACACACACACACACACACACACACACACACACACACACACACACACACACACACACACACACACACACACACAAATCAACGTATATCCTACAAATTAAGAAGAATGAGAGAAGGGGTGGGTTGGGGAGGATTGGATGAGAATGTTAAAAAGAATGACAGTGATCAAGGTATACTGCATTCATAAACTGCTTTGTTAAATGGCACCTCCTTTGTACAACTACTTATAGAAAGTGAGAATACATATAAGCAAAAAACAAGGGGGCAGACTTTAAAAACAGTGTTTGAGAAGGTTTGCACCTGTTCCAGCACACGGAAGATTTCAGAATATAAAAAATAGAATGTGGTCCACTTTTTATACCATTTTCTTTAATCTCCCAAACTCAAGACCTACATGAATACAATAATGCTAGGTATCTGATAAATAAAAATAAATGATGGGGCTGGGAAGGTGGCTCAGTGGTAGAGCACTTGCCTTGCATGCATGAGGCCCTGGGTTTGATTCCTCAGCACCACATAAGCCAAAAGAAAAAAGCCGGAAGTGGCATTGTGGCTCAAGTGGTAGAGCGCTAGCCTTGAGCTGAAGAGCTGAGGCATAGCGCCCAGGCCCAGAGTTCAGGCCCCACGATCGTACCCAAAAATAAATAAATAAATAAATAAATAAATAAATAAATAGATAGATAGATAGATAGATAGATAGATAGATAGATAGATAGATAGATAGATAAATAAATAGATAAATAAATAAATAAAAATAAATGATACCTTCTGTAAACAAAACAGAGAACATGCAAGAAATAAAAAAGAAGAAAAGGGACCAGGCACTGGTGATTCACACCTGTAATCCTAGCTGCTCAGGAGGCTGAGATCTGAGGATCCCGATTCAAAGTGAATTGGGGAAGAAAGTCCATGAAACTCTTATCTCCAATAAACTACCCCCCTCCAAAACAAAAGCCAGAATTGGAGCTGTGCCTTTAAGCAGTACAGTGGCAGTCTTGAGTAAGAGAAGCTGAAGGCCACTGTCTAGGCCCTGAATTCAAGACCCTGGACAAACACACGAAAGAAAGAATGAAAAAGGAAGGAAGGAAGGAAGGAAGGAAGGAAGGAAGGAAGGAAGGAAGGAAGGAAGGAAGGAAGGAAGGAAGGAAGGAAGGAAGGAAGGAAGGAAGGAAGGAGAGAAAGAGAGAAAGAAAGAAAGGAGAGAAAGAAAGAAAGAAAGAAAGAAAGAAAGAAAGAAAGAAAGAAAGAAAGAAAGAAAGAAAGAAAGAAAGAAAGAAAGAAAGAAAGAAAGAAAGAAAGAAAGAAAGAAAGAAAGAAAGAGAAGGAAGGAAGGAAGGGAGGGAGGGAGGGAGGGAGGGAGGAAAGAGAGAAAGAAAGAAAGAAAGAGAGAGAAAAAGAAAGAAAGTAGGAAGAAGACTAAGAAAAAGGAGGAGGAAGAAGTAGAGGAAGAGGAAATACAATACTTTTTTAAATTCTAGAAAAAAATCTATTTCAATATTAGATCTCTGGTGATCTGATGGGCCACTATACCAGCCACTATACCAGCTTAATGATTTCCTAATTTAAAAAAATTACGGTTAAGTAAAAAAAGAAAAATCAAGATTAAAAAAAACTCACATTCAATACCCAATTTCATTATAAATTCTACTTTTATTGAATACCGAAATTTATAGCACAATGGTTTCCCTCATTTGGCACAACTAGACTGTGCCTATAAATCTACAAGTGGATACACTGGATGATAAAAAAAATGCACACAGACATGATAAATTACACAGAACTCTAGACATTCACACAGCGACATCAAACGAGGATATTCTTCAGAGAGGATTATAAAGGTTCAATAGCTATATGCATATAATCATATAAAATCGTATGTGTGAAATGAACTCCAAGAAATGGAAAGTAGAGGGGGTTTTTTCCTCTTTTTCCCCCCTTTGTTGCTGTTTTTGTGTTTTGTACCTTTTGTCTTATATATAAGTTCATCTGTTTGGAGAAGGGTAAGAGGGGAGCACAGAAATGATGGGACGAAGACAAAAGGTGAACAAATTCAGCATTGATACTCACTGAACACCATGTTGAAACTGAACTATACAACTTGTGGGTAGGAATGGAAGGGGAAAACTGGGAGAAAGCCAGGGAGAGGTGAGACTGTGCAAAAAGAAATGTAGTCATTACCCGACTTACGTAACTGTAACCCTTTATGCATCAGCTTTACAACAACAATAACAGTTTTAAAAATGTATAGCATACCAAAATAGAAGCAGTGATTGTCTCTGGGACTGGGGAGGCTAGCTAACAGGACACTCCTCTGTAGGTAGCTAGGGCTCCAGCAAACCAGAGTCATACACAACAAAACCTCACACATTGTTTTAGACTGAGGTGAATGGGATGGGGGAAGGGGAGGATCAATTCTATCTAGAACCCAAGGTTGAGCAAACCTCATCAAGTCCTGGTCATTTATGGAGACTTACAGCAGAATCTGAAGCTGATCGGTAGATCAAACCCACACTCCAATTTCAGCTAACACGATGTTTCATCTGGCCATGTCCCTACCTGTCTGTACCATCTCTGCTTTATTACATCCCTAACCTGAAATGTGTCAAAAAGAAGCAATAAGTTTCAAAAGGACAGAGACCTTCTTTGTCTGGGTACCCTCTGACACCTAGTACTGGCTCAGCACACAGTAAGCACCTGCTCACAGGACAAATAAATCCCCAAACTAATGAACTGGTGTACAGTTGCCCTCCCCCTATATCTGCAAGTTCTGCATCTTTCAGTACAGCCAAAAGAACTGAAATCAGTTATGGAAAACAAGTGTACTGAACATGTGCGGACTATTCTCCTTGTCATTACTCTTTTAAAAATACAGTGTAACACATATTTACATGCCATTTCCATCTTATCAGTATTATAAGTAATCAGAGATGATTTGAAGTACATGGAAGGATTGCATAGGTCATAAATAAATATAGCATTGTTTTATATAAAGCACTGAGGAACCAATGCCCCTTGGATACTGAGAGAGGACTATGCATGCAATCACTCTGTAAAATGCAAATTGTGGGCAACAAACAACTGATGAGCTGCACCACTGCCTTGAGCTGCACCATTTTGTACAACAGGATGCCCTATTTCTTTTGCAAATTCAGATATTATTCAAGTAATATCCCTCTGCTAGTAAGTTACAGGAAAATGTAGCACTGGATAAAATGGAGGAGACATTCCTCTGGGGTGTGGGGAGACAGGAAGCAAAAGCATATGGTGTAAGCTTAATGTAAATAAATGTGAGCCTTAGGACCACTCACACTTCCCAGTGTCTTCCAGAATGAAATGGATCTACTAATCACCTCAAGAAAATTATTCTCACTCATATTCAATGAATTCAGAATATTCTAATCCTGCACTAAAAATACCCTAAGATGAAGGTTTGGCACCTCAAGTCTTTTTCATTTTCTTTGTATTTTTTCAATGATTCAGGTCCTCTTAAAATGGAAGTCATCCACCTAGCCACTTTAAACCAAGAGAAATGAACACTGCTGTGCTCCACTTTGAATCAGATCTGCAGCAAAAAAGAAATTCTGAATTTAGGTGCTTTAGTGTCAAGATGATATACTAAATTGGACTCCATTTATATATAAAAAAAAAGAAATGGTATAACAAAACAGCTTGTAAAATGAGGGGGAAAAAACACATTGTCATTTGTCAGACCAAATGAACTTGATGTTTCTGTGAGAGTATTGCTAGAAATTCAAGTTAAAATGAATTAAATCCAACATTAGCATTCCTCCTTCACTGATAAACCAAAAGGCTAAAAATATGTCCTGAAATCAAATTCCCGAGGGGAGGGGTAAAACCTTTCAAAATAAAAAAGTATATATGAAAATCAGACCAAAAAATTTTTTTGCATAAGGGGCCTTTTTCTCCAGATGCTGCACTTTACATGCCAAACATTCCCCAATTATCTGACTAGTTACAGGTGCAAAACACTTCCTCCGTAGCTGACAGCCTTTCCAAAAGCTCCATACATCAGTTTGACAGCACAGAGACAGTCTCCCATTTGGGGACAGAGAAAGGAATAAAATATGTTCAGCTAAAAATGGTATAAGCATGCTTTTCGTGTATAGTTCTGTCTAGAGGCAGACTTGTTATTTACCACGGTGCAACACTCAAGGCGTGAAGGCTGGTGGAGTTGTCAGGAATTGGGTGATCATTGAATACAGTGAGCCTTACAAAAGTGACCTCTGGGCAGTCAGTCATTAGCTACAAATAACCTGGGACAAGACTACACTGGTTCCTGGGGTACTCCTAACTCCCTATGTATCCATCTTGCTACAGGACACGTGCTTGGAAATATGATGCCTTCCAAAACTTTTAAATTATTCTACTACTTTTTATTCTACTAAAGAGATAGATAGATAGATAGATAGATAGATAGATAGATAGATAGATAGATAGATAGATAGATAGATAGATAGATAGATAGATAGATAGATAGATAGATAGATAGATGGATGGATGGATGGATAGATAGATAGATACATAGATACATAGATACATAGATACATAAATACATAGATACATAGATACATAAATATATAGATACATAGATACATAGATAGATACATAGATAGAGAGATACATAGATAGATAGATACATAGACAGATAGACAGACAGACAGATAGATAGCTCTGGTACTCAGATAATAAAATGATTTTCACAGCAAAGACTTCTCCCTAAAGAAGAGAGAGGTGAGGTGTAGGTGGGAGGGAAGAGATGGTAGAGGAAAAACAAAGGAGGAGGTAACAATACTCAATAGGAAATGTACTCCTTACCTTGCTCATATAATTGTAACCCCTCTGTACAGTATTTTTACAATTAAAAAACGTACCAAAAGAAAAAAAGGAAGGAGAAGAGTGAGGTGTTAGGGGCAGGAACTGAAACTCTGGAAATTTTAAGAGCTTTGGTACATTCTAGTCAGTATTTTTTCTGTCTTTCTCTTCAGAGGGGGTCTTCTATAACTTAGAGAAACCCTTGCTGCTTTTGCCTTTTTCAGTATTTATTTCCTGTTGTTTTTTTTTTATTTTACCGTTATTGTTAAGGTGTTGTAAAAAAGGCTACCATTCCAGTCTACGGCCATACCACCCTGAACGTTCCCGATCTTGTCTGATCTCGGAAGGCTACCATTCCATGTATCAGGCAATGAGTATATTTCTGTTTGGGGATAATGTCACCTCTTCCTTTGCTTTCTCCGTTTCCCCCTACCATCTCTGTCCACAAGTTACATACATAGGTCATTTTCCACATAGCATAGACTGAACAGCAGGATTTTGTTTTTTACCCTTCCTCCCTCTTTTTCTGTGCTCAAAAAAAAAAAACAAAAAACACCCAAGCAAAAACAAACACTATCACTACCACCACCACCAGTAACAAAAGAAAAAGAAAAAAAAGATTTACATTTCCTGAAGGTAATTTCCATAGTATTTTAAATGTTCAGAGAAGTTACACTTTTGTGTTCCTACCCTAAGGGTATCTTCCTTCAGTCTGTTTATATATACACC
>NW_027205402.1:0-15499 GCF_024711535.1 Dipodomys merriami | reverse complement strand
ATGGGAACCCCAAACCCATACATGGAACATCAGAGAGATCAGATGGCCTACAGTGGTCAGCTGAGCAGCTTTGCAACCCAAGCAAGCCTAAAGCAAAAATGTCTCCTGTTAAGTCCAATGTCCCTGCAGCTCATCTTGAAATAAAGCCAGATGAGTTGGCGAAAAAAAGAGGTAAAGTGTGGGGGGGGGGGTTTGTACAAATGTTTCAACACATTTTTCACACAGAGGAGAATGCCAGAATGTAAGAACTTTGCAAAAGATGATGCTTAATGAGAAGAGATGCACATGAAATTGCATTTTTTTCTGTGACCCAGATTGATTAAAAGGCAGATGTGATTTCTCCCGTGTAAATGAAGTCTTGAGTGTTCAGATGCCCCTCCTGTGCCCTTTGTGGCTGTTCTCTTTTTAAGCAGGGATAAAAATGCACCACCCTTCCAACCCTAATTGCTTATATAGCAAGTGTTAATGCAGTTCACAGAGAAAATAAGACTTAAGTTCCTAACTTACATGATATCACTTCTTCAGAGATGGTCTTCCCCATGTCAATTCACTCTAAGGTCAGAACTTTCAGATACTCTAACTCCAAAAGAGAGTATTATTATATTTGACACACTGAATTTTAATTGTGTTAGCTTTGATAAATGTGATTGATAACTAGCCTTAGAAAATAAAGGGATTTAAAAAAAGGAAAATAAAGGGATTGATCTTGACTACTTGGGAAGCTGAGATAGAGAGAATCATGGTTCAAGGCCAGGCCAGATATACACTCAAGACTCCTTCCCAACCCATAGCTGGGTATGGTGGTGCCTATCTGTCATCTCCATGACAGGGGAGGCTATGAACAGGAGGACAGCAGTTCCAGGCAAGCCCAGACAAAGATTTCCTTGGTGTTGGTTTAATATATTTCATGAGTGACATTTCTTCTAAGAACTGTACTCTTGTTGGGATAAGTACACTCTGCCTATTTTCCATGCACTAGGTGGACCTGGGTGACAATTTTAGGAAGTCAGATGAGGTGGGTACCCAGAGAGCCACTTTAAATGCTGCTGCTCTAATTACAGGCCTAGCTTATGCCTGGTGGGCCAGAGCCAGTGTACCTGGCACGAGTACTCCATCTTCTCTCTGGCTCATTTGCACCTCTCTCAATCACAGTGTCATTTTCCTCTTCCAAAAGCCCTGCTGGCTTTTAGCTCCACACAGTAGTGTTTATGGAGATTGCCAACAGCCTGAATGGTCTTTAGATTCTGAGACACCACGGTTTGTGATAGAACAGAATGATCAGGGCCTCTTATTGAAGAACAAAGGAGACAAGTGTACCCCAGATAGATTGGCCAAAGAACTTATTGGAAAAATTATGGTAGTCTGGAAAGCAGAATGAACCTCCCATTTTATAGAATTTTGATTTTCTTTTAGAACCCAAAGAGAAAAATCTATTTTGGTTTAGGTCAGTTGCTTTGCAGTTTTAACTCAGGAGCTAAAGTTAATCTTTCTTTTAAAATCAATTTTAGGCCCAAATATTGAGAAATCAGTGAAAGATCTGCAACGCTGCACTGTTTCTCTGACTAGATACCGTGTCATGATCAAGGAAGAAGTGGACAGTTCGGTGAAGAAGATTAAAGCTGCCTTTGCTGAATTACACAACTGGTGAGTAATTCGCCCAAGGAACTATAAATTCACAGTGCTCGAGCTGTTCCTGTAGTTTGTAAAAGCATCAGATGGAAAACGTTGTTTGTTTAATACATGAACATCACACAACAACTCTCCAGCAGTTTTATTTTTTAAGCTTTGCAGGCCAAAGCATATATCTTGGGAATAAAAAGGAAGAGAAAGTATTTGAATAAGAAAACCAATAGACATAATTTATTGGAGTTTAAAGTTGGACCCAAAACATATGAAGAATATAGAATAAACAAAGAATAAAACTTCAATAAATATTTTTGACAAATCCCTGAAAGGTGAATAACAGGAAAGCTACTAAGAAAACAATATTTTCAACATTATAAGAAAAACTCCTTAGCCAAAAGTAACAACTTATGTAAGCTTAGTGGTAGAATCACGTTATTGGTTATTGTTAGGATGAGAATTAGAAATAGTGTATGATGTAGTTTGACTGCCCTTCCTTACAACTAACTTTGATGGAAGACATTTCTTTGAGCCCTAAACATCTGTTTAACTCCATAGTTAGAATGAAATATTGCTTTGTATGTTCCTCCCCCTCGGTATAACCCCTGCTTTCACTGTATTTAAGGTTGGTATAATTTGTGGAGGGGAAGGGAAAAAACAAATAGTTTAAATAGGGATACAGGTGGACCCATTGCAACAATGAGACGTAAAAGTCGTATGTCGAAAACGAACCTTACAACTTTGGTGGGGCGGGGGGGGGGCAGCGGGACAGGAGGGTGGGGAGGATTGGGTAGGGGGAGGATGGGAATGGATGGGAATTGGAAACAAAGGAGGAAGCTACAATGCTTGATAAGAAATGTACTCATTATCTTGCCCATGTAATTGTAACCCCTCTGTACAGTATTTTCACAATAAAAAAAAGAAATATTAGTATAGGTTGTTATGATCAGTACAAAAATATTTTCTGTGTATTAGTAGGACTCTAAATTTCCAGTGAGTGAAACTAAAGTTACCCTAGTTAAAGACATAAGAGAATCAATTGGGTGACATACATGAAAATTCTAGATTTCTTCATACAAATTTGCTTTTAAACCTAAATTCTATTATTCATTTTCTTCTCCCTCCTCCACTGAAAGTGTCCCCTTTAATCTTCCAGTTCTGGTTGTTGTTTTGCTTCTTGTTGTTTTGTGTAGATTTTTTTTTGTTTTGGGGTGTGTGTGTGTGTGTGTGTGTGTGTGTGTGTGTGTGTGTGTGTGTGTGTGTGTGTGTGTGTGTGTGTGTGTGTGTGTGTGTGTGTGTGTGTGTGTGTGTGTGTGTGTGTGTGTGTTCTGGCACTGGGGCACTCAGGACCTTGCACACTTGTTTGGCTTTTTTCTCTCATAGCTCATGCTCTCCCACTTAATCCACAGCTCTAGTTCCATCTTTTTTCTGAGTAATTGAAGATAGAGTTTTCTCAGACTGTTCTGTGTGGTCTGGCTTCAGATCTCAGCCTCCTGAGTAACTAAAATCACAGCATATAATAGCAAAATAGCCTCATTGTCGACTCCAGACTGCCATAACCCTTAGCCTCTGAGATCTAAGAGTATTTCTGGCAGTTCCAGCAAAAAAAAAAAAAACTTATTAGCTGGGTGCCAGTGGTTCACACCTGTAATCATAGCCACTCAGGAGGCTGAGGTATGAGGATACCGTTCAAAGCCAGCCTGGACAGGAAAGTCCACAGGACTCTTACCTCCAATTAACTACCAGAAAACCAGAAGAGGTGCTGTGGCTCAAGTGGTAGAGCACTAGCCTTGAGCTGAAGAGCTCAGGGACAGCACCTAGGCCCGGAGTTCAAGCCCCACGACCGACAAAAAAAAGAAAATTTTATTAACTGGTTTGAATCACATATCTGTCTCTTAGCCATTAATCACTGTGTCCAGAGGGATAGTCTTCTCACTGTCGAGACCAGAATCATATATTGGCAGTGGGGAGACTCTTACTTGGACCCTAGGGACCAAGAGATGGAGAGCCACAGGTCTCCAGAGGAAAATCAAGGAATTCACATCAAAACAAAGAAGAAAATGTAGAAAAAATAAAATACATATCCGTAATTCCCATGCTCATGCGACATGTTTCCTACATCCCTTCGCCCTCCATAATAGAATTTTATCTCATCTTCTTCGTTCTTTTTTTTTCTGATTTCCAAGTCTTCGCTTTAACATGGATGGCCTTTTAGCAGAAACTGTGGAGTTGTGTAAAACTAAGGATTAAGCTTCACACTAACTTTATTTAAATTCATGAATTTTAAACCATCTGCTACTTATAATATCCTAAGGTTGTGGATGGGTCTTGGGGAAAACACCAAAAACATTTCTTTCCATCACCATTCAGAACTTCACAGGACCTCAGAGGTAAGGGATCCTTTTCCTCTACCCAGCCATGGCATCGGGATCTCACCAGAACTCTTCCCTTTTGATTAAATGATAGCTTCTTTTAAATCCCATCCAGGAACACATTTGAGTATGTAGAGAAAGGAAAGACTCACTACCAATAAATGCTCGTATTATTGTTATTATTTTATACTTACTTGGCTCTTCCCATCTATCCTTAAATTAAGTTGCCCTTACTTATATCTATCTTCCAAGCCTGTTCTCTAAAGCCAGGGTCAGTGGAGTTGATCTAGAGACTGGATGATAAATAATCTGTAATTATTATGAGCTCCACAGACTCTATGCAACTGCTCAGCTCTGCCATTGTGGCTGCCAAAAACAGTGAAGAAAGGCGATGTTACCTAGACATCATGAAGGTGGTGTTTTGCCAGTCCCTCTTTGGGGACCTTTGACAGAGTCATAGAGAGAAGCATGTTCTGTCCTAGCCATTTCCATGGCTCTTAAGAGACTGCTTCCTCTGGGGCTCCTGTATGATTCCTTCTGCATAAGTGACTCACACACTTACTGACCAAGCATAGCACTAACCTCAAATTCCCTCTCTGTTGTACAGCTGGTCTGAATACTTTTTATTTCACTCCACTTCTTAGTAAAATGAATAGCACATGGGTCACGAGACATCTTGAGATTTACCACAGATTCTTGGAGTGTTTTACTCCTCAAGAGCCAAAAGCGTTGGGCCAGGAAAGTCAGCACCCAAGGATGCTATGCTTTCTCTGCTGGAGTTTCCCAGTATGCCCTAAACTGATGTGGCAATGCTCTTCAAAGTCACCTGCGTGACAAGGGGACCCTTCTCCACGCTGAAGGAGAAAAGACGTTGGCTAGCTGTTCCCTGTGTGCAGTCACTGGAAGAGGAGTGAACTCCAGCGCTCATCTGTTGAGCTAACCCTTGATTAAAAAATAAAATGCTCCACAATACTTGCGTAAGTGTTAACTTTAAAATAAAACCAAAGTACTTTTTTTTTTACTTCAACCCTTTTTCGTGTATTTCTGCCAAATGGAAAACTTCGCCTCTGCTCCAAATAAGCCTACAGTCCAGCCAACATAGTGATGGACTTGGACAAAACCTCCCACTTGTTTTCTAAGGAGGAAATTTTAGGAATGGAAGCTCTTAAAAAATAACAGGTTGCAGAATTGAAGAAGGCAGCTTAGAAGTTTTGGGAAAAGCTTTTGTGTTGACAAATCCCCCATTGTAAGCCTTAGAGAGATCTGAAAATGTTACCACCACCCGATTAAATTCCATCACAACCTCGGATCCTATCACTAGGAGAATCTAGCTATGGAAGGACAACTGGTTCTGAGACAGAGGTTCATTCATGTGGCCCACTGGGGCATGGGTGTGAACATTCATTTCCACTCCTTCCTCTCCTCTCCTTGCTTTGGGACCACCGAATCTACCACCTTCTAAATGGTTAATAGGCACCGTCTCTCATATAGAAATAGCTAAAAACTCTCAGGAAAGAAATATGAAATATCCATTTTGCTACCAGAGTTCCAGCTTGAGGACGTGAGTCCTGCGGGACTAAAGTACTCTCTCTCTCTCTCTCTCTCTCTCTCTCTCTCTCTCTCTCTCTCTCTCTCTCTCTCTCTCTCTCTCTCTCTCTCTCTCTCTCTCTCTCTCTCTCTCTCTCCCTCCCTCTCCCTCCCTCCCTCCCTCCCTCCCTCCCTCCCTCCCTCCCTCCCTGCTGGGATTCATGGGAATGGTGACTTCAAGAAGCCAGGAGAAAGGAGAAAGCAGTTGTTTGCACATCCTCATTACCACCCAAGCACATGCCAGGGCAAAATGAGCCGACTGCTTATCCTTCCCGTCAGTCTGTGAAGGATTCTTCTTCAGTGCAGTTATTGAAGTAAGCCATTAAGGAGCTACAATTTATAATCGAACTTGGCATCTAACCAGGACAGAGTTACATAGGGCTGACTAACCATGACAGAGGGCACTCTCCTTTTTTCCCCCCAGAAAGGACAGGGGATTTAGGAGGTTAACAGAGATGCCACGATGCTCTCACAATATGTCTGAATGGAAAATAACTTTGGCAACAAGAGCATGAAAAGTCACATTAGAAACTAACGTGAAACAGCTGGTTTCTTTTCTGTGTGATTGGCCTCCTACCACAACTGGAAAATATTCATTCTTTGGAATCATAGCTGCCAGAGTTAATTGCTTTCTGTGCAGAGTAGTCTAGCTTCTCATCACAAATCGGTGTATGTCTGTCCATGTTGATTGTGAAGGCTGGAAGTGAGCAATAAAACATTAAATTTAAAAGAAAAACACCGAGAAAAGATAATAATGCTTGATATATGTGCCATATGCTGGAGTGGAAAATATTCCCAAATTGAGTTAGGTGCAATTGTCAATTTAACATCTAACAACACTCTTAAGGAAAATGGAAGTCAGTCATGAGCCATCAAGGTAGACTGTGCTGGGGGGAGGGGAGGGGTGGCGAAGCAATGCAGAGCATGGGGAAGAGGAGGACAATCTTTTAAAGCTGCTTTGCTTTCAAATAGGAAAGGGAAATCAGTCAAAATACAAATTTTGTAGGAAGAAGCCAAAACGGTTCCTATACCTTGTGTTTGTTTTTCCTGAAGCAGTGCTAGGTCTGGCCTAGGAGGAATTTGGATGTAGGTCAGATCTTTCAGTTCCCTCCAGCCTCCTTCCTTGCTCTTTTCTCTGCCACCTTTCCCTTCATCTTTCCATTATTTCTTCCTCTATAGTAGTAGTGGTGGTGGTGGTGGTGATGGTGGTGGTGGTGGTGGTGGTGGTGGTGGTGGTGGTGGTGGTGGTGGTGGTGGTGGTGTGTGTGTGTGTGTGTGTGTGTGTGTGTGTGTGTGTGTGTTTCTCCTGCCGTCCCCTACAGGCCAAGAACAGTCATTGTACCATTGAATTAGAGACAGGAATTTAGTGTTTCCAGTGTCATCCTTTTTTCCTTCTTTTTAACCATTGAAAATAATTTGTCTTACATGGATGATGTGTCCTTTCTCCAAAAGTAATATATTTTCATAGGAACACATGCTCTGTTGAGAATCTATCCCCCAGCCAAAAGAATAACTCTAAGATTATTATCTTTAGAGTTCTTCTTAGCTGAAGGAATAACTAATCTTCTATTATTCCTTACTTCCCTCTGTTTTTCACGGGAGCTTTGTAGCCAAGCAAATCCATATACACATTATCAAAGTCATCACCAGAGTGGCCACACACACGCCAGATAGCACCTCTGTATCATTTTAAATATTACAGGTGGTTGTTTTCTGGGATATCGATTTGAGAAGGCCACACAAATAGGAAAAAATGAGGCTGTTGTGTTTCACAACTATCCAGATGACAGTCAATGCCATTTCTCAATTTGTTGTTCCTTGAACGGCCAAATAGTATAAAATTATTTGAAAATATGTCCTTGAAGTCACTATGATTCAAATCCAAAGAAAATCATTTCTTTCACTTTTGGAGGGTTATCATCCACCATAATTCTTGTCTTGTCTGGTGGAGAATGTTTGCTCAATACATTTATTGAAGAAAACCATTAAGCAGCAAAAAATCTAAGTCGGCATTTAACCAGGACAGTTACCTAGGGCTGGCTATATCATAAAACATTATCATTTTCCCAGCAGGGACTAGAGATAACAGAACCCCAGCTCACACTCACTGAGTTGCTTTTGTATGAAGCTTGCCTTCCCATACAATGCGGGCAGCTTGGCTTTTCTGTGCCCTCTGTTGCTTATTTGTTTTCACTATGAATAACTTCACATTGACTGATGATTCCTATAAATCAATATTTAGTTCTCTCTATACCAAAGTATGTGTGAAAACTGTAATTTAAAGCTCAAGGCTCTGAGTTCTCCCTTGCCAAAGTGCAAACTCCAGAGATGCCGATGTCTGTAAAGGAATTTTTTTTAAAAAAAATTCTAAGTAACTCTTGCACATCTGTTGTTGAAAACCAGTAGTTGCCTGGCCTGGTGATGTACATGTAAAGTTCCAGCATTCAGGAGGCTAGGGAAGGAGGTTCATGAATTCAAGACCAGCCTGAGATACATAGTAAGAACTCCATCTCAAAAAACAAAAGCCGGGTGCCAGAGATCTGAGGATCGTTGTTCAAAGCCAACCCAGGCAGGAAAGTCCATAAGACTCTTATTTCCAATTAACCACCAGAAAACCAGAAGTGGCGTTGTGGCTCAAGTGGTAGAATGCTTGCCTTGAGCTGAAGAGCTGAGGGACAGTGCAGTAGGCCCAGGGTTCAAGCCCCAGGACTAAAAAAAAAAAAAAGGTAGCAAAGACCACTAGTTAGAGTGAAAATTCCTGAAAAGTGAATACCAAGTCTAAGGCAAAGTAATGGTTCTCCACGGTGTGAGTTTGTCCTCCATGAGAGTCTGGCAATGTTTTTAGTTGGCATAATAGTAAAAAAGAACTGTGGCAACCTGTTCTAGGTAGAATCAGGGACAAATCCACAGGATAGCCACTCCCCTGTCCCACCCCCTCTTCTTGTGCTCCCATACAAGGAACTCCAGCCCAAGAATTCCCCTGCTCAGAATTCCCCTGGCAGAGTACACAGTCTCTGTAGCAGTTTCTGCCATCGCTCTTGAGGATAGGACAGACTCTCCTTTTACATTCTTTACAGATGCTCTCCCTGAGCATCTGTCCTCCCCGCCAGCTGCCCTCCAGATCAACCACTGGCCAATTGCTTACATACTCAAAACACATATCTTCATGCCCTCTCTTTTCAATCAGTGCAGCAGGAAAATACTTTTTCCATACTGCTTGAAACATAAACCTCCTAGCTACACGATTTAAAGGTCAAATTACATTTTTGCCTCCTTGAGATCAGAAAAACAATTATACTGTAGTGTAGAAAAATTGAGGGCTTTGCTTTTTTTGTCGGTTTTTCATTATAGAATTCAACTCAGTCCTTAGAAGAAAATGGAAAAATTAAGAACTGAAGGCTGTAGCTAATGACAAGCAGTCACTTTCATTAGCCATTCTGTCTCTACCTGAGTCTTTTTCTCATTTTGCAATAAAACCAGGTATCACAGCAGGGACCAGGATTAGGAAGAAGATCTGAGGCATGTAAAGATAAATACAGTGGGGAAGTGTTCTATTAAACATCTGTTTGGGGTTATAATTCTTCTTTGGCTTCGGCCAGACAGCAATATTACTTGGTGTGCTTGGGCATCTGTGGCATATGTCCAGTCACTTTAATGCCAACACCAGGTTGTTGGCATTAGACTGCAGCAGCCCTGTGCTCTTTAAGCTGAATGAAACAGAAGGTCTTTTGCACAGCCAATGGTGCAGTAGTGCTTAAATAAATACTTCTTTGCCATTCATTTATCCTTTATTAATTGAGCCATTATTCGAGTTATGGAGATACATCAACTTTAATAGAAAAGACACATCTTAGGTGGTAAAGGTCCCAGAAGTAGATCTGTGTAGCAAGCGGATGTTGCTTTTTTATTCAGTCACATGAAGGATGTTGATGTAGCCTGGAGAATGAATAGAGATCTCATTGTAAAGCCAGTGTGGCCAAAAACTAGTGACCATTCTTAGTATGCAAACTACAATCAAAATATCTGAGCCGTGGAGTTGTACAGACATTTTCTGTGTGCCATTCAACCAGGTGTGGATATAATGGGATAGCCAGCAGAAGACGTGAGGAGCCTTTCAGTCACTTGCCGTTGTTCAACGATGATGGCACAGTGCCTTCAGTTCCCTATGTAATTATAGAGAACATGTTAAAAAAAATTGCTAGCTTTTTCCAGCTCTTAGACAAAACATATAATGAAGGCAAAAATGAAGCATTTGGCTTATGGGGGTGGGGAGTTGTTTTGGATTTTTGCTTTTTGACTAAATCAAAAGTCTAGATTGTGTTTTTAATATTTTTTAAAAACATTTTTAATAATAGGTCTATAGTCTTCTGCTCTGGAAATAAATAATGCCATCTATCCATTGATCAAAACCTGTGCATACAAGACTTTCTGATAAATTCCTTTCTTATCAAATTTTTTTTCTAAGTGCCCACCTGTGTATTGATTGTACAACACACTTTACAAAGGAAATTAAACTATTTTTTCTCCCCAATCCAATATTCTACAGTGTATGAGAATATGAAAAGAACACAGTGTGGAGATGAGCACACACTTGCGAAAATGTGAAGGGACCATAATAAAAGAGGCTAATAAATACATTTATACCTCAGGAGAACCATATGGAAGGCTTGTGTTACTGTCTAGCTGATAAATGGCACAAAATGACTCCTTTTCCTCACTCTGCACAAGTCCAATAAATAGAAATAAGTTCTTGGATCCATTCTGAAATTGTGAAAAGGGGCAAACACCTTCTATCATGGAGAAATTCAAGGTGACTGCAACTTTGTGACTAAGGCAAGTCCCCATGGTAACAGTGTATTTCCCATCTTGCCTCATTTGTGAATATGTGTCATTCTAAATAAGTATAGCTTTTGAGAAGTGAAATCTTCTCTTTTACTATTTTCTTTCCTCCCTGAGGTTTTTCTCTGCAGTAGATGTTTCCCCAGGGCTACTTTGAGGACTGAATGAATCAGTTGATGTGAAGGAAGAGCGGGTTGATAAATACAAAATGTACTGAACTGGCCCTTTCAGTTTAGGTATAGTTCCCAGGAAAGCAGCATAAATAGCAGCTCATGTTAACAGCTTTCCTGAGCTGCAGGTGGGAATTGCTGCCATACTTTATGTCAGCCACACACTTGTATGGGAAGACTCCCTTACAGACTAATAGACTTTCAGTAATAGCTGTGACAAGAAGTTGATGCTGAATTCAGTGTGAAATTAAAAAAAAAAAAAGATTTCAGGATTTTTTCAGCAAATAAAGGCTACCAGTCAGCTAGCCGAGTAACATCATCTGAAAATGGCAGGTACTGGTAGCTCACACTTGTAATCCTAGCTATTTAAAAGTCTGAGATCTGAGGATCAGGGTTCAAAGCCAGCCCAGGCAGGAAAGTCTGTGACGCTCTTATTTCCAATTAACCACCAGAAAACTGGAAGCAGAGCTGTAGCTCAAAGTTGTAGAGCACTGGTCTTGCGCAAAAGAGCTCAGGGACAGCAGCCAGGCCCTAAGTTCAAACCCCATGACTGAAAAAAAAAAAAAAAGAAATAGTTTCTACTGGAGAGTAAAAATATAAAAAGAAATTAAGCAAATAGTTCTATCTACACATTTCCATAGGGTACTGGAGTATGATCATTTTAAGATTTATAATATATTCCATTTTCACTGGGAAAAATAAGATGAATTTGTTCTGTATTAACATAAATATCAAATACTTCATAATATTTCAGAGAGCTATTCTAGATTACAATTTCAAAAAGGGTCTTGGAGCTATTTCTGCTTGTTGGACTGGTATAGAATATGACTAAGGAACCATTTTAGACACTCTGTCAGCTAAAATGGCAATAAATCATGTAGTAAGGCTGCACATGAATTGAGTATAATACAAATCCTTATATGTATGCTGTATTATTCTTTCAGTGGCTATAGATTCTTCATTCTTAGGAGGCAATATTTTAAGGAAAATCAGATTTATTAACCACTTCTTTGGGAAGTAAGGGATGTAGACTTAGAATTGATTTTCAGTCTCATCTCTACAAAATCTGCATCTGAAGCTGGATGGGTTTTGTAACATCTACTCCACTACAAAGCAGGGCATCATTTCCTGTGAATTTTGGAAAGATTCATATACAAAGCAGTGCACTTCTCAGATCATTTTGGACCAACTCTAGCCCAGCCTCCCCTCATGGATGTTTAATCTATATAGTTTATTTTCCTTTTCAAAATAGCATGTCACAAAAAATGACATATCACAAGTTTGTTGTTCTCTACCTCCAAGAAACTGGGAAAAGTTATCCTTCTAAAACTTTCTGTGTGTTTAGCATACAACTGATCTTAGCTCCAAAATGTGGATATTTCATCACAGTTTTACTGTTTATTCCTGGGAGAAAGAGAGAAGGCAAAGGGACCCCTGATTCTGCGTGACCACAATCACCACCATGACAGTTCTTCCCATAGTCTGTCTTGCCATACCTCTCCCATTCTTTTCCTCTTTTCTCCTCCCTCTGTTCAATAAGTAGATAGATATATGTGTAGTTCTCAAACATCTGTGTGTGTCTGTGCATGTACATGTGCACACATGCATCTGCCCCCACTTCTGATTCTGATTCTGATTCAGTGAACGTGGACCATAGAATTTTCTGGAGCCTCAGAACATACATTGGCTGAATTTCATGAGTTTGAATGAAAATGATCTGGGTATGCTTGAAGGCTCATAGTGAAAAACACTAAGGGATGAAGACAGTCTCTCTCCTTAAAAAGTCTAGCTGGGCAGAGTTGGCTCACACCTGTAACCCTAGCTACTCAGGAGGCTAAGATCTGAGGATCTTGGTTCAAAGCCAGACCAGGAAGGAAAGACCATGAGACTCATACCTCCAATTCAACACACACATACATATATACACAAACACATACCACCACCACCACCACCCCCAAAAAAACAGAATCAGAGCTGTGGCTCAGTGGTAGAGCACTAGCCTAGAACAAAAATGCTCATTGACAATGCTGAGGCCCTGAGTTCAAGCCCCCAGACCTCCACACACACACACAAAAAAGGCCTAGGGGCTGCAGGCAGAAATAAGCTATGTAGTGTGCAGTGTGACAAATACAGTAATAGAGTTCTAGGGGATAGGAAGGAGGAAATCAGTCCTGGCTGGCTAGTTGTAGAGTGGCATTTGAGCTGGATCTTGAAGGATGACTAGAGATTTGCCAGATGGAAAAGGGAAATGGAAAATTCCCGACAGAAGGAATCAGAAGCATGAAGAAGGACCATAATATGCTCTGGGAGGAATCAATCCCTTAGGTCCTACTCCATCAATAAATGAATTTTGAGCACATGCCTCTCAAATCGGAAAAATCCATAAATAAATTATACGTGTGAATTAATATTAATCTGTATACTAAAGATTAGAAAGGTCTACATTTTAGAGTTTAATATTTTATTTATGTCCCTACTTTGGGAGTCACTGGCTAGAGTGAGGTATTACTGAGAAAGTGAGAGCATGTGAGACTTGGGCAGACAGGTGTGCACATTCATTCTCACCTACCCCCACCCCCTTTATACCTGAGAGCCAAAGAACCCAGGAGCCTGCCAGAAGGCCAGAGACAGGAGAGGTTAGACCTGGCTGCCTTGGGTTGGATGTGGGCCAGGGTTTCTGATCCTTCTTGTACTATATATCAGTCTCTTACAGTTTCTATTCCCAAATTATTCATGATCAGCTATAATACCTTCCATGAATATTAATACCTCTCCCCCATGTTTTTACAAAAGTGTTCTTGGAAAGAAATATAACAGAAGATGCAGAGTTGTTAGTCCTAATTTTTGTATGAAGACAAAGAAGAATTTTTATCTTGTTATAATTTTTGCTTTCTTTTATCCTACTTTTTATATTTTCCATTTCTAAAAAATAAGCATGTCAAATGAAGGAAAAATGTGAAAGAGAATGTTCACTCAGTTCTGTAAATCATGCCCTTAATTTGCTTTTTTCTTCCATAGATGTTACTATAAATGGGGGTCAGGGGAGGCATGTACTAAGTTCTGTTTTGTTGAAACTGAAATAAAGGTAAACTATGCCTCCTGACTACAAAGAGAACAAGCCCTAGGAAGCAATTAAGAAAGATAAGAAATGTTATTATTAATTAGTCCTATGTTAAATCCCATATGATGAAAGTATATGAGGAATATAGATTTTTTTCCAGTTGAGCATTTGATAATGGGGAAATGGTACACATAAAGAAATTTTCAACTCTATATTTGAAAATTTCCAACAAGGAAAAGGAGTCCCTGTGGGTTAACTATGTCATTTTTGAGGAACTCTGGAATTGTGTTGGGAGTTATTCCTTACATTAAATCTGCACGTATTTCACTTCCAAAATGTACTTCAGATAGTATGATGAAATATAAACTGTGGCTTTAGATTATTACATGATTCCAATATAAAATATTCAGGTTAAAAGATATAAATACATTGTATTACCTTTGACCAAAAAAATAGAAATCTGATGGACTCATATGATTAGTAAGTTGAGTGTTGTTGCTCACAATCAGAGGGATATTTACTTTGCTTAGTATATTAAGCATGGTTCATGCTTAGAAACACTGCTTCTTTATTTCCATGACTTGTCATAATTAGTGGGCAATTTTTCAAATGATTGTGTACCAACCCTAGTCTATATACTGTAGACCTAAGTTGATTTTGTGTCTACTCATATTCAATTTACAATTTGTCATTATTGCTACATTTTGGGGAAAATCCACTGTGTTTTTCCAGTAATGAACAGAATTCAGGTTGTTGTAAAGCCCTAAATGCAAATATGTGGATTCCAAGGTGACAGATCCAGGATCTCTAGCAATGTAACAAAAGGTAAATAAACATAGCCAGCTACTTGATAATGAGGTTAAGGTTAAATCAGGGAAACATATCCAGCATAAAGGGTGGTGTAGGAGAGGGGACAAGAGGAAGAGCTACCTCTCAATGGAGAAAGGAAGAACTGAAAACTCATAGCATTGAAGAGCAGAACATAGACTCTACTTACACTTAGAGCTGTTTGTCCTCTGACTGCAGAACTACCCGTGGTCTTGCTGCATCTGTGGCTACCAGGCCAAAGAAGAGGTTTTGTTGACAGCTAAAATAATTGAGAAACAGGTTAGCTGAACCCCATCTCCACTTCCTGGACCCACTTCCTGGATAGTAAGGAAGTTAGACTGGCAATGGAACCCATAGGGTCAACACAGTATGGTTTATGTGATTAGACAGTACTGGTCCCTCTTCCTTCAGGGCCAGCTGGCAAAGGGAAGTGGCCCATTTGGCAGTCACAGGGCCCTGCTAGGTGACATCACAGTTCTTCCTTCTATGTAATAATGAGGACAGAACCCAGAGTGAACAAAGTGTTCTTTCCTTTTCAGTGAAAGAAATGGAAAGTTTTAACTGGGAAGCCTGGTTTGGTGGCTTATCACTCGTTTGTGTGCTTTGTGCTGTTTGGGAGAGGCCAGAAACACTGAAACATTCCATTAGCATTAGCATTCATTAGATTTCTTTCTCCCCAGAAGCTCCAACTTCTCTTGGAATACAGATTCTTCTACCGCCTGCTCATCCTGTCAGGCCCTACTCTAGATTTTCTGCCCTTTCTGCTGCCCCAGCCTACTCTGGTTGGCAGGTGATGAATTAAGTATGCTCCAACAACAGAAGCACTTTATCCCCAAGAAGGAACTGAAGCAAAATTGTCTGGGATCAGATGGTCCCCTGCAGTTTCTTTCACTGCATTCTTCCCCAGGCAAATGCATTACAGGTGGGATGTGGCCTAATTTTAACTCTTAAACCTCCAACTCTGGCAGTTATTGCAGATGGATTTTTTTTTAATTTCCTTTGAAATTCTGCTTTTATCA
>NW_027205401.1:0-15506 GCF_024711535.1 Dipodomys merriami | reverse complement strand
TCACTCAACTGGAATAAAGAAAAAGTTCACCAGGAAGGAATTACTTGGTTTATTTATCCAGTATTTCTCGCATACATAAAAGTAATTTAATTCTACACTGACAGAAAATAGTATTTTTATGTTGCATTTATTAGTAGTAACCATTTGTTCTTTCCCTTCTCTTCACTGTCAATGTCTTGCCCGTTTCCTATCGTCCCCTCCCAGGAAACTTGACTTGATCCACTGGAAACGCACTTCCCCTCTGCTTCCTCCTTAGAAAGCCCACCCTAAACTAACCTACCCTCTGGTAGCCCTTCTATAAATTCGCAAAGTCCTGACTGCAACCAGACCCCTTCCTGAAAGCCCTGCTCTGCTACAGGGAAATCCCTCTTCCACTCCACCACTTCCTGGAAGCCTGTTCCGCACTACCAGAAACCAGTCCACATCCCTATCTCCTCCCTTTATGTACTGCCATGCTTCACCAAGAATCCCTCCCTTATCCACTGGTTACACCCCCCAACTACCCTAGCCCCTCCCAGTCTTGCCCCTCCCTTATAATTGTCCCTCCAAGCCCCAACTTTCCTTCTCACACCCTGCCCACAACCAGCCTTCCCCCTGGAGTCCCTCTCAGTTTCAAAGGAAACCCCGCCTATTACTAGCCTACTTCTAAGTGTCCTAATTTCTCAAAGCCCAGTCCTGAACCTACCTCCTCCCACAAAGCCAACCATGCTACTCCAAAATTTATCCACCTCCCTATACCTGCCCTTGAATCTCTGCCTTGCTAAACCAGAAGTTTCTCGCACAGCTCTCCACCTCCCGGAAAGCTCCTCCTAATCCACCACATGCCTCTCCACCTCCCACATAAACTCCCTCTATGCCGTGCCTTGCTCCCCTGATAAACCCGCCTTTTGGTCTCCTCTCTCGGATCCACACTCTGCTCTATCAGATGTCCTGCCCATAATTATACTGTACCCATGTCACGGTTCCACTCCTTCCCAAAGCCCCATCTCCAGCTTTCCCCAATGCTTCAAGCCCTACCCGGCTCCTCTAGAAAACACCAATCACCCTATCCCATCTCTCAACACCCATATTGCTCCACCTGAAATCACTGCACCAGTTGGCTTCCTTCTGGCATCCTTGCCAGGATCAACTGGAAATCCCTGTCCCTCCCTCGTCCCTTCTTTGAAAGCTGCCTTGCCCTACTGGAAACCCAACCACAATAGGCTTGGTACTGCCTTGCAATACCAAAATCCCCACCAAACCGTACTCCCTGTCTCCAATTCGTGGCTGGGTTTACTGAAAACCCCGTCCTAACTAGTCAAGTCCATTGGATTCTCTCTCTGTTCTCACAAAGCCCTGGTCCTAATAAGGTTTGTCAACTGCCACCACATCCTGCTCCACTAGAAACATCACTTCCACCTTATCACATGCCTCAAATCCTGCCATGCTCCACCAGAAACTCCACCCCTTACTAGCCCACTCATTCCTAGAACTGCCCTTCCCTCCCAAAGCCACACCCCTAAAAGCCTCTCACTTATAACCCTACCTTCCTCCACCAGAAACCCTGCCTTCTCTCAGCCTCTTCCCTCAATTCCCTACCCTGCTCTATGGGTAACCCCACCCTGCCAATCCAGTGAAGGCTCACAGTGCACCAGAAACACTCCTCCCTTGTAGCCTTATTCTTCCATTTCAAAGTCCTGTCGTCAAATAACAAGCTCCCCTCTAGCCCCACTTTCTTATACTGAAAACCATGCCACTTGTCAGCCTCCTTCCTAAAACCTGGCCCTGTTCCCCTGGAAACCCCGCCCCTAACAAGTCCAGTCCTTCCTGTCCCCTCCTTGCTGTCTCATAGCCCTACCCATACTGACCTCTACCCTCAAAGCCCCGCCCAGCTCCACCACAGTTCCTTTGTAAATACCAAATTCTCCCTTGAATCTGCAAGGGCTTCACCAGGATCCCCACACCACCTGATCCAGGAAGGTCTCAACTAGTAACTGTTTTATTCCAAATGTGATTTTATTTTGGTCATAGAATTCACACTAAGGATAAGATAACAGTGTTACAAACAGGAAACATAAAAATGTGATAGCAATTAGATGTCTAAGTCTAGTTTGGGGTTCTGGTACCAGGCAGATACGTATTGTGTGAAAATGGGTGAAGGTGATTTCTTATATTGGAAAGTGTTCTTTGAAGTATCAGTAAAGTTTCATAACTGATCATTTTATTTCTAGAAAATTCATGCACACTGGTGACCATTAACTTCAAAAATATTAGTTATTTTAAATCCTCTGGTTTAGTTGAGGTAAGAGTATTAATATATAAAAATATGACTTTCAAGTGATATCTAATGCATAATTTTGGAGTTGCTTACCAAACTATGTACTGGAGTTTATAGAAACAGAAATTCTCTACTAGAATCATCTTTGAATTTCCTTCTTCCGCTAAAGTGCCCTTTGGAAAAGATTGAAGTGAGATTATACAGGTAAAATTCCAGAAATAAAAAAATTATTTGAGATCATGACAAAATTATGACTGGGGAAGACACACTCCCATAATCTCCAATGTGCTTTTTATTTTCAAACAAAAGGATCTTAAGCATATGTAAGTGCATGCTTTCTGAATACACATAAGAAATGCCCTGTGTATTTATGAAAACAAACCCAAAACAAGGAAAGACAACATAATGAAGCAGAAGGGAATTATGAACTTTGTACATGTGATATAGAATTGGAGAGGTTAAAAAATACACTGAATCAGATAAAAAAATATTTTTGGTCATGATGTCTGGTTATTCAGTAATTGATGTTCCTTGTTAACACATGATTTAATATAGGTTTCAGCAGGGATCTGCCCAGGAAATTGTGTATTTAGGCAATTTCATCATTGCAAGGTCATCAGGATGATGTACTCCCACACACCTTAACATACCTACAACAGCACTAGACATGAAACCATTTTGGCCCAACACTGTATGACAGAACTGAGTTTTACCAAAGTTTTGTATGTGGTATTCTATTGTTTATTTAGGCTTCACACAAAATGTTTCTTCCAAAAGAAATAAATGATGGCTCAAATGGTTTAGTGTCATTATTAACATCTAACACATGCTGAGATTTTTATTTATACCTCTTTTTCTCCCTTCCTCTCTTTCCCTCTCTTCTATCTTCCTCCCTCCCTCCTTTCTTTTCTTTCTCTTTCTTCATTCTTCTTTTTCATTTTCTTCTTTAGAACATGAGTACGAATTTAGATATTTTGTTTGCAAAACAACATTCCTTTTTCGATTTACTTTGCTCATAGGTTATCAATTTTGCTGAGGGCCAAACAGAGTCTAAGTTCCTCACCTCTGTCTGCCGATTGGAGAGATCACAAGTGCATCCCAACATTCCTGGCTTTAGATGTGATGATATTATTACTTTCCTTACTGACAGATTCTGAACTGTGATCATCTCAATGTAAACTCCAATAGCTTGCTCTCAGTATAGATTGCTTAAAAGTGTGATTGAAGGAAATTTGATTTTAATCTCTTTTTTTTGCTAGTCCTTGGCTTGAAATTTGAAACTTTCTGTCCCTAGGATGCTTTGGCTCAGGCACTTGAGCAAAAGTGACATTTCTGTTTTTTTCTGTGATTATTTGGGGACAAGAGACTCACAGACTTTCCTGCTCAGGATGGGTTTGAACCATGTTCCTCAGGTCTCAGCCTCCCAAATAACTAGGATTACAGATGTAAGGCACTCTTGCATGACTACCATTTGAGTTTAATCACTGGCATGAATATTAAAATAGGTTTGTTTGTTGCAATTAAAATATAGGGTAAGTTTGAAAATATAGTTTCACTAATCAGATATTTTGGAGGGTAATTTGTTTCACATTAGAAACATCTCTACCAGACTTATGAAGTTACTTTTGCTGTTTATCATATTGTATGTAATTTTGGAAAATAAACTTTATTTATTGCAAATGGGATAAAACACTTTGAATGGCCTGATATGCTATCACACATTTATTAACACTTTTTGTCAGAAGTCAGAGATCTGGAGCATCACAATATGAACATAGCCCCACCAAAAATGTATGCATAGCAATCTCAACAAGTAAGTGAAGCATGAGGACTCATAACATTAATCTCAGCAAGAATAGAGGCATAAGTAAGAGTAACATGGTCCATGCATTGCCTACATAACAGAGATTGAAAGATAATGTAAAAGTTCAAAAGGCAAGAGGCATACAAATATTAGTTATAAAAATAAATGCATGTAAAATTAAATGCATTTTAAATCATTTAATTATGAATTTGATTTTATATCTGTATTTCTCCATCCTTTATGTGCTCATTAATATGCTTTTCTGCTCTTGATTCCACCCCCACAAATGAATACTCAATTCTGGGTGCTTATTTTGTTGGGCTATGAGTTAGCTTTTCTAAAACAATTACACCTTATAAGTTCTACTAGGACTCTATCATATTTTAGTTTTTACACTTGTGTACACCAAGTGTACACATTTGTATATTTCATATTTATAATAAGATTAACTATATCTTTCTCATTTGAGGGTAAACATGTATCCTTCGTTTCCCTTGGCTTAACTTAATTCACTTAACCTGGTTTTTAAGAGGCTTTACCATTTCTTTAAAATGATGCAATGTCATACTTTCTAATGGATGGGTATAATTCCATTGTGTATATATACCAACTTTTTCTGATTTATAATTCAACTAAATGAAAATGCCTAAACCTCATTTCTTGTATTTAGTGTGATCGATCCCTCAATGATGTAGCATTTAAGTTTGCATAGATTTGTCTTTCTGTGTTTCCATGTGTTTGATGTTATGGTTTTGTTTTTATTCTTTATGGCATTTCTGGCGTTTGCATTCAGGGCCTTGCAGTCTCCGTTAACATTTTTCAGTCAAAGCCTACATTCTATCACTTGAACCTCAACTCTATTGAGGCTTTTTGCTGATTAATTGCAGGTGAAAGCCTTGTGATCATTCGTCCAGGCTGGCTGCACAATTCAATTCTGAATAGCTAGGATTATATGCAAGTGTAAGCAACACATGGGAGATTCTCTATATTTTATGCTTTTGTTGTCAATATGCTGGGAAACAACTTGGCCTTATTTATGTAATATTATGCATGCAATCTTTTCTGTAATAAAAAGAACTTTTGTCTCAGAGGGCCAGGGGGAAGGAAGAAGAGATAGCAGGGGCTGGGGTGGGGGTGGGGAAATGGGAAGGAATGGGAAGGGGAAAAAAAGGAGGAGACAACCATGCTTGATAGGAAATGTACTCATTACCTTGCCCATGTAATTGTAACCCCTCTGTACAGTATTTTCCCAATTAAAAAAAAAAAAAAAAAGAAACAACTTTTACTCACTCCCTAGCCTGGTTGTTTACATTTTTGTATTATGTCAATATATGAATGACATAGGCTGAAAATTCATATGAACCTTATTTCGAGAGAAGGAATGAACGTTTGCTTGTATTTAGATGACACTTTTTAATATATATGAATATTATTTTGCTCTATATCAAATATATTTATTTATACTCTATATCAGGTATATTATTTATTATATACTTGTGCATATTATTATTAGCATCAAATTTATAATGTATTTAAAATATATATGAATTAATACACCATAATTCAATATATAAATACATAATATAATAAACATATAATAAATATACATAATGTAATATATAATATAAAAAAAGACAAATGTATAATGCATAAATGTTTATTGAATTTCCATATATCAAATTATATATACCATATTTAGATGACAGTTCCTAAAATATTAATTCTATCAATCTATATTTATTTAATTATATCTATCTATATTTATTTAATTATTATTTAGTAGCCTTGGGATTTGAACTTGAGGGCATATCTGCTTTTTTTTTAAGGTATTACTGTCCAGAAATATGGAAATATTTGAACACTTTCTGTTTAAATCCATACATAGTAATTCATACATTCACAGGGAGACTTTTAAAATTTCAGAATTTCTTTTATGTTTCTTCAGGGTCTGTTTTGTTTTACCTCTAATTCTTGGATAAGTAGTTAATCCATACATCCAATTGGAAAAGCATATTAAATCAATATTTTAATGATTGAATAGAAGTATAACACCCTGAAATATAACTATATGGAACAGTTCGCTGGAGTATTTTTTTTAAATCAGAACCTGATGATAAAAGATGAACACTATATATAAATAATTTTATATTTTACTAATTGTTTACCTTCAATAAATGTTCCAATATAGGATGATAAAGTTAAAGTAGTAGTGTTTAAATACTATTTCTAAAGCATTGAAAAATAAGTTAATATTTATATACACTTCCTCTTAATATGTAATTTTTTTTTAACAACATGAGATAGTTTTAAAATTTATAGTTATGCTTTTTTTTTTGTCGGTGGTGGGGCCTGATCTCTGGGTCTGGAGGCTGCCCCTCATCTCTTCAGTTCAAGACTAGTCCTCTACTGCTTGAGCCACAGTGCCACTTTCATCATTTTCTGCTTATATGGTGCTTAGGAATTGAACCCAGGGCTTCATGCGTGCAAGGCAAATACTCTACACTGAGCCACCTTCCAATCCACAGTTTTGCTTATAGAGAGCTCTTGGATCAAATAGAGTGATTCATAAGTCTGTGATTCTGAGCATGACATGAACCAGTGGTGCTATTCATACTCAACAGGAATGAAAAGAAAAGTTCATTCTAAAGGAATTAGCTTAATCCAATTCCTAAATTATTTCAAATGTATGTCGAAAGAAAATGCTACTGCTTTATTATACTTCCCAAGGCTATCTACAAATTCAATGCAATACCTATCAATATTCCAATCTCATTCTTCAAGGAAATAGAACAAGCAATCCAAAAATTTATATGGAACAATTAAAGACCCCCAAAAGCAAACCGATCCTTAACAGAAATAACAATGCTGGAGGAGTATCAATACCAAATTTCAAACTCTACTAAAAAGCCATAGTCATCAAAACAGCATGGGACTGGCACAAGAACAGACTTCAAGAGCAATGAAATAGAATTGAAAACCCCAGAAATGAACAACAGAACTATAGCCACCTAATCTTCGATAAGGGAGCTATAAAAAATAGAATGGAAAAAGACAGTCTCTTCCGTAAATGGTGCTGCAAAAATTGGTTCATCACTTGTAGAAAACGAAATCTATATCCATATAAATCACCCTGCACCAGAATCATCTCCAAATGGATCAAAGACTTCAGAGACAAAGCAGACACTCTGAAAATATTACAGGATGGAATATGAGAAACCCTAGGTCTCCTTGGCACAGGCCCAGATTTTCTTAAAAGAGACCCAGAACCACAACAAATCAAAGAAAGGTTGGACAAATGGGACTGCATGAAATTTCAGAGCTTCTGGGTGGCAAAGGATATAGCTATCAAGGTCAATAGAAAGCCCACGGATTGGGAGAATATCTTCAGTAGCCATACAATGGACAAAGCTCTCATATCTAAAATATACCTGGAAATCAAAAATTTAAATCCCCCCAACAACAAATCCTCAACGAAACAACTGCCCAATAAATAAGTGGGCTTAAGACTTAAAGAGAATCTTCTCTGAAGAGGAAAGAAGGATGGCCAATAGACATATGAAGAAATGCTCAACCTCCTTAGACATAAAAGGAATGCCAACCAAAACAACATTTAGATATCACCTCACCCCAGTTAGAATAGCTATAATCAAGAAATCTAATAACAACCGATGCTGGAGGGGATGTGGACAGTAGGGAGCATTACTGCATTGTTGGTGTGAGTGTGAATTTGTTCAGCCACTTTAGAAAGTACTATGGAGGTTCCTCAAAAGACTCCACATAGAGCTCCCTTATGACCCAGCAATCCCACTTTTGGGCATATACCCAAATAATCACAAACAAGATCATCCTAAAGCTACCAGCACAAATATGTTTATTGCAGCATTGTTTACCATAGCTAAGATATGGAACCAAACCAAATGCCCCTCAACAGATGTATGTTTCTGGGAAATGTTTTATCCCAAATTTTATATTTGTCAAAGATGTCATACTAATTACAAAGACAAGTAAACAGTATTAGGCAAAGGAATATAAAATATGGTAACAGATATTAGATTTCTTATCCTGGTTTTGGGTTAAGATACTAGCAGATATATGTTGTGTGACAATATGTGAAGTTGCTACCTTACACTGCAAATAATTATTTGCATTATCAGCTTCGTAAGATATTATAAGGTATAGTTATATTTCTAGACAATTTTTGTGTATATGTGAATATTAGCCTTCAAATGATACTTCCCCCCCTTTTTTACTTTTTTCTTTTTGTCAGTCATGGATCTTGAACTCTGGTTGTGGGTGCTCTTCCTGAGTTCTTCAGATCAAGGCTAGTGCTTTACCACTTGAGCCACAGTGCAACTTCTGGTTTTCTGGTGGTTACTTGCAGGTAAGAGTCTCACTGATTTCTTACCAGGATTAGTTTTGATCCACCATCCTCAGATCTCAGTCTCCTGAATACCTAGGATTATAGTTATGAACCACTAGCGACCAGCTAAAATGTGACTTGATTTAAATCCTGTGATTTAGTTGAATGAGGACCATGAATGTGTAGAAAGGTAACTTTCAAGTCATCTCTCTAAATAAATTCCGAGTTCCATTTTCATAATCCTTATTATAGTGACTAATAACAGAAGCTCCCAAAATAACAGAATGATCCTTTATTTTCTCCTACCAATAAGGTACTATTGGAAGAGAATGAGTGAGATGAACAAGTATAAGTCTGAGAATATATACTTGAAAGAATAAAAAAATTCATGACACAGGAAGGCACAACCTGACTTTCATTTTCTAAGGAAAGGAAATTCATAAAAGTATATTTAATGACAGGGCTTTTTCATCTGAAAAACAAAGAAAAACAATATCATAAAAAAGTTGAAAGGGATTAGCAACTACGTTAAGTGTGATATAGCTTTGGAGACTTTAAGAAATGAATTAATTAGCCGGGCACTGGTGGCTCACGCCTGTAATCCTAGCTACTCAGGAGGCTGAGATCTGAGGATTGCAGTTCAAAGCCAGCCCGGGCAGGAAAGGCCGTGAGACTCCTATCTCCAATAAACCACCAGAAAACCAGAAGTGACGCTGTAGATCAAGTGGTAGAGCGCTCGCCTTGAGCTGAAGAGCTGAGGGACAGCGCCCAGGCCCAGAGTTCAAGCCCCACGACAGACAAAAAAAAAAAAAAAGAAATGAATTAATTTAGGTAAAATAAGTCTTTGGGAAAACTATCTGTTTTTTAAATTTATTCATTGCAAATTTTATTTTTGCTTACATGTCACTAAATATACATATGTATATAAACATGTATGTATATATGTATGTACATATATACATATATGTGTATGTATAGGTATGTATATATATATATAGGTATGTATATACCTATATATAGGTATGTATATATATATATATATAGGTATATATATATATATATATATATTAGCAGGATCTGTCCAGTGAACTGTATGGTTAGGCAATTTCATCATGGCAAGTTCATCAGAAGGATGGACTTCTACAAACTTCCACACAGCTTCAATACTACTGCACATGCAAACTTAAATGCTCACCATTGTAAACAAGAACTGTGTTTTACTAAAGCTTTGTATATAGTGTGTTATAGTTCCATTTAGGCCTGATACAAAAAGTTCCTGTCCCTAGAGATCAAGGATGGCATTTATTACTACAATAATGTAATGTAAATCTTTACTTTGAACGCATACTCATTATGAGTTGTTCGTTCTTTCCTTTCCTTTTCTTATTTTAAGTTTAGGAAGTTGATTTGCATTTTGATGTTGTGTTTGCGAGACAGGTACTCCACCACTTGAGTCACTCCACCAATCCTTTTTTATTTGAGTTACTTTACTCATAGATTAGCAATTCTTGCACCCTGTCCAATAGATTTTATACTCCTGATTATGTCTGCCATGTAACCTGAATCATGATTGCATTACAATATCCCTAGCTAGTAGGGTGATATGGGTGATACTTTTCTTCCTAGACTGATTCTGAACTGAGATACTCTCAAATTCTACCTTTATTTATTGTTGTGAGCTCCAGTTCTGCCTACTTCAAGAATATATGACAGAAATAAATGATATAGGCCAATTTGAGTTAAGCTCTGGCATAAATGCTAATATCGGTGATTTGACATTAAAATGTAGGGTAAGTTTGAAAGTATAATTGTCCTAGTCAGATATTTTGATTAGTAATTTTTTTCACATTAAAAACACCTCTTGACCATAATTAAGGACTTACTTTTGTGGTCTGTCAACTTGTATGTCATTTGGGAAAACAAACCATGTCTTGCATGTAGGATAAAGGACTTTGAATGGTTTGATGTACTGGCTCACATCTATAGTCACTGTCAGCAATCAGAAATAAATAGATCACAATTTCAACATATCCTAACAAAAATTTAGGTAGTCTCAATCTCAACAAACAACTAGATCGTGGTGAAAAATGCTATTAATCTCAGCAACACAAGAGGCTAAGTCTATGCCCAGAAAGACTGAAAGACAAAGAAAGAAAGACAGAAAGAGAAATAAAAAAGAAAGAGAGAAAGAAAGAAAAAGAAAGAAAGAAAAGAAAGAAAAAGAAAGAAAAGAAGGAAGGAAGGAAGAAAGAAAAAGAAAGAAAGAAAGAAAGAAAGAAAGAAAGAAAGAAAGAAAGAAAGAAAGAAAGAAAGAGAGAAAGAAAGAAAGAAAGAAAGAAAAAGAAAGAAAGAAAGTTACTGAGAATGAATAGTTTGGATTGAGGAGTCACGTGGTAGAGGTAGGATCTGTATTTGGTAATAAGTCTGCCGGCAGCCATTGAGGCCCTCCCTACATCTTGGCTAAGTTTTCACAGTTTATCCGTGTTACCTAGGTACCTGTCCAGAGGAGAGTCCCAGCCCTGTGGTCACATCCAGATTCAATGTGGCCACACTTTTCCCCCGCCTGGCCACACCTCATCCAGTCCCTGGCCTAGATAAGTCCTGGCAAGAGGTTGGGTCACCCCTTTTTCTTGCCACGTCTCTCCACCATGCATGCGAGGGGCAGCAGTTTGGTAAATAAAATACATTACCTGACTGAATACTGCGTGGAATTCTCTTCATCGGCTCCCCAATGAAACCTATCTAATTAATATACTTGACACTTTGGAGTTTCTAGTTATGAATCCTTGGATATTTTTCCCGTGGATGTTTTTATGACACATATGACTTCAGTATCTACAAAGAATATCTGCTCACTTATCATTTAACAGTATAATTCTTGGAATCTGTAGTTAACCTTAATCTTTAATTAACTTTAAAGTCTATTTTGTTTCTTTCTCTTTTTTTGTATTTGCTTAAAGTCATAGAAGATTTAGTGGGACAATCTGAAAGGATCTCTGGCTTCATATTTTCTCATCACGCTGGGCAATTCAACCTGTGTGTCACCAAGTCCGATGATGGGACTTTCAAATTCTAGAAAGCAGTTGCACGTCATCATGTACCATGACTTCTTGATTTCTCAGATATTTTTAAATGCAATTGTTACTAAGGTGTGTACAGAGAGGTGACCATTTCACAATTCATGTAATGTGTACATTTGTCTTGTAGACAATGCCACCCTTTCCTGAGCTTTCTCCCAATTTCTGTTTTTTGTTATTGTTCATGATTTTTTTTGTTTATGTGCCTGACCTTCAGCTTGAAATCAGGGCTTGGGTGCTGCCCCTGAGTTTTTGTAATGCAGGCTACTCTACCTCTTGAGCCACAGCTCCCTTGATGGTTTTTTGGTTGTTAATTGGAGAGAAGAGTCTTAAAGATTTCCTCATTCCATCTGGCTTTAAACTGTGATCATCAGCCTCCTGAGTAGCTAGGATTATAGGCCTGGGCCCCCAGTGTCCATCTACTAAAATGTTGGTTTCATACTTCCTGTTGTGTCTCAATTTTCTTCAACTCTTGGCACTAACACTACATATTGCCTGGCTCAAATCTGAAGTGGTGGAACATGCTTCTTTTTGAGGAAGGCAAGTATAGGGACACATAAGATAAACAAAATCATTTGGTACATGGCATATAGACATGTACGTTTATTGCCAGTGGACTGTGTCCTGTCTGTCTTTGTTGTTAATTCTGCATGCCCTGTGAATGATGTTATACATATTCAAATGGCCATTGGCAGAAATGAGGTTTCTCATCCTGTTCTTAAAACAAAACCAAAACCAACCAAAAATAGTAATATGAGTCGAGCAATTTCCTCTAATTAGAAAACATTCTGCCCTAGTTAATGAAAAAGTGTCCTTTATTGAATTGCTGCTACTTTTTCTAACTACAAATATAATGAAATCTGTACTAGTCTGTAGAATTGCATACCACAGATGTTATTTTATAAATTTACAATAAATTTAGATATTTCAATGCTTATTTATTTATTTTTATTGGTTGTGGGGCTTGAACTCTTGTGAGGCCTGTGCACTCTCGCTGATACTCTGTGCTCAAGTTAGCACTCTACCACTTGGGCCACAGAGCCACTTCTGTTTTTAGTTGGAGATAAGAGTCTTATGGGGACTTTTCTCCCTGGGCTGGCTATGAACAGCGATCCTCAGATCATAGCCTGGTCAGTAGCTGGGATTACAGGCCTGAGACCCTGGCACCTGGTTTCAAATAGTCATTTTTAAAATGATGAATTGCTTAGTGCCTCTGGCTCACATATGTAATCCTAGCTATAGTTAGAATTATAGGTATGAGAAAAAAACAGTAGGTATGTGTTGTTTATGATGGTTTGTGTTGGCATGTTTTAATATTGTTTATTTCTGGTTCTACAATGCACTTATTTTTATTTTCCCCTAGGTGGGGTTGATAGGTGCTAACCAGTGTTGAACATTCTTTGGTTGAGATGAAACTATGTGGAAGTTCTTGCCTAGAATGGCATGAAATTGAAATCCTCCTGCTCTCAGCCTGCCCATGGACCTGGGATGATAGATGTATTCCATCAAACATAGTCAGGGGTTGAAGACCATTGCAGGTAAAACAACACTGGTCTTGAACTGATGTCCCGAATAGCTAGCTTTACAGGCAAATGCCTTCAAAAATCTTTTTGTATTCTGTTTCACTTTGAAGTAGTGTTTGTACATACTTAGGTAGTAAAATGATAACATACTACCTGTTTAGTATATAGAATAATCAGACCAATATAATTAGCATGTTTATCTCCTAAAACATTGAATCTAATGTACATTGGTAACCTCCTGACTCTGCTAGTTATTTTGGAATATACCATAAACATGAATTCATTGATAATATGTACTAGCGTATTGGAAGTTGATAGAGATAGGGACAACCTTAACTATGTGTATTAAATATATATTACTGCTCTGAAGAACATTATCATATAATCACCATGACAGTACCAGACAATAATTTTCCTGCAAGGTAAAATTTCCATTTCATAATCTGCCATCTTTTATCTCCTTTACATTCTCCTTATAAATATGAATGTTTTTCCTGTTCCTTTTAATGTTTTGAAATTACCATAAGATGGAATTAAAAAGTCATGGTCTACTAAAATTATCTCATTTTGTTTGATTTTGTGATGCTAAATCATTAAGACCAAGGTTTCCTGAAAGTTATGGTAGCAGATTCTATCAATAAATTGTATTCTAATTATATCTTATTATTATATTTTTATATAGGGTTTTACTCTTGCTGTTTTTTTATATAGAGTGTTGTGAAGCTGGACTGAAACTTGCTCTAGTAACAAAGCTTTATCACTCAACTGTCTCTGGTAAAATTGCTTCATTCTGGAGGCTCATAATTATAACTCTAACTAATTAGAAGGCTGAGACCTGAGATTTAATTCAGACAGCCTGCACAGGAAATTTTATGAATATCTCCTCTCCAGTTCACTACAAAAAACTTGAAGAGGAGCAATGGAATTGTGGCACAATTGGTAGAGCACTAGATTCAAGGGCAAGATGCTCTGGATTGTCATATACCCCTTAGTTTAAGCCCTAAAACACACATATACACAGACACACATTCACACATATACACACACACTCCCACACACATTATACACGCACAAAATCTCAGGCAATGTTGTATCTGAAATTCTTATCCAGAGATTGGAAATAGCAAACTGATTTTTGAAGTTTTTTCATTGATTATTTTGAAAAAAGGAGGATAGTTCATGGGACATAGTCAACAAGTCTCTAGTGAGGAATACTTTATAAACCCCTACCTTATAAAAAGAACAGGAGCACAGTTTTTAATCTTTAAATATTACATTCCTTCAACTATAGTATTTTAAATAATCATTGAATTATGAGAAGACAATGCAGGACCTCTTCCCCTTTGCCCTTCTCCTCAGTCATAAAATATCACAAAAGTATCAAAACTAATCTTTTATCTTACAAGAATGTACACCTGTAGAAATGTCTGACTGTATGTGTAATGTTTATTTTTAAATACTTGTTTGATTTTCCCACCTCTAAGTACTTGCCTTTTTTCCAGATGACAGCACACAGGGTCTTCAAGAACAAAAGAAGATTAGGATTGTTAGGTAACAATGTTGTAGGAAGTAGATGTCAAAAATACACGCAAGAAGCACATGGCAGGCTGAGAGTTCCCTGAGAGCAAAATGATTTGTGCAGGATGAGAGGCAGAGTGACAAATAATGCCTGGACCTGACCTAGGAAAGTCTCCTTGAGCTGAAACCATGCCAGTACCTAGGCCTAACTGAGGTTGTTGGGATTTGACAATGTCCACATGTGTATATGGTGATGTGGGAAGGGAGATTTCAGTCTCCAATTTGTCTTTGGGATGGTCTTATGTAAGCAAGCAGCTTAGATCATTGGGCCCTGAGAGATGATACTACCTCCCTCACAATGGAATAGAATATGGATCCCTGAGAGCCAGGTAACTGTAACTGACATCGTCAGCTCAAGCCAGTCACCTGGCCTGTGGCTCAGGAACAAGAAAGGTGTTCCTGTGTTGTTTTCAAAGTTCAAGAGTCTCAGGTCTCAGGCATGTGAGGTGTGAGTGCCTCACTCGAGCTGCAGACATTGGATCAGTGCCAAATCACTAATCCAGTGTCTCAGGCCTTCTTATAAGAAGAAACCAAGGGAAACACAAGGCAACTCAGGCAAGGTATAACTATGACAGGAAACCTATTTAATCTCATCCTAGCACATACTAGAACCTTCTTCTTGTGTGCTTTTATATGTGTAAACAAGACATATCCTCTTTCAAGCCCACCAGATGTTGTCATTGGTGGTGTTGTTGAAAGGGTCTTGCTGTGTAGTTCAGTGTGTTCTTAAACTTACAATCTCCTGGGTATTGGGATTACAGGTATGACAACCATACTTGACTTGACTCAGTAACTCTACTTATAATATTTTTCTGAAAGAAATTCATTCAAATTCATGATGATATTATGGCTTAAAGCTATTCACACTAATTTTTAAGTGTACGAAATATAAATAAAATAGGTGGAT
>NW_027205400.1:12500-15515 GCF_024711535.1 Dipodomys merriami | reverse complement strand
TTCCCGGTCCGGGTCCCCCTGCCCTTCCCCCCGCACCCCGGGCTCCCGCTGCCCTGAGCAGGCCTTGCCCCTGTGGTGGCTCGTGGGTGTGGTGGTGGTGGTGGTGGTGGTGGTGGTGGTTGGTTGGTGGCTGAGTGAGTCCCGTCGTCCTTGATCTCTCCCCCGCTCCCGGTGCCGGATTCTGGCCCTTGCCTCGGCACGCCGAGGAGGAGAGTGGTTGGTTGCCTGGGGTGCATAGGTAGGCCCGCGCGGTGTGCTTCCCTCGCCGTGGCCGGCTTGAGGAGGAAAAGGCGGGGGGCGAGTCCTGCCTTGCCTTGCCTGTGCGTGTGCGGCATCCCCGTCCTGCCGTCGTGCTCGTCCGACCTCCGTGGCTTTTTTTTTTTTTTTTTCCCCCCCCCCTATCGCCCCTAGCTCCAACTCCCCCGACCTGCCGCTTCCCGATGGCGGGCCTGGTCGGCCGCTGACCTGCGCTACTCCCGAGCGCTGTCCGTGGTTCTTTTTCTTTTTCTTTTTTTCCTCTCTAGCTTCTTTCGGCTCTGTGCCCGGTGGAGGTGTCCTGGTAATCCCGAGCGCCAGGGACGCTGAAGCCCGTGGTACTTTTTTTATTTTTTTATTTTTTTAAGTTTTTTTTTTCTTTTTTTTCTTTTTTTTTTTTTTTTTTTCCTTTTACCTCGCTCGTTACTCACGAAAGGTTGTCTGTCCTGGCTACGCTTTTATCCCAGGCTGTTGGCCCTCTCGGGAGCCGAGCTTCCTGGGCCCCACCGCCTCCCGAGTGCCGTGTGGCTGTCTTCTCCGCCCCCTCGGTGTGATTGATGTGGTGACGTTGCGATCTCCTTCGGGCCCGGGCCTAAGCTGCGCCAGGCGAGGGACGGACATTCATGGCGAATGGGACCGCTCTTCTCGTTCTGCCCGTGGGCCCCTGCCCTCACCGTCCCACCGTGCCGGCGCCGGTGGTGTGCGGGGAGGCAGGGGTGCGGCAACCGGGTCCGGCTGCGCTCTCCCTGCCCTCGCCGTGAGGTCGGGGACTTGTACACGCTGGAGGAGGGGGGGCGCCCCTGATCTTGCTCCTCTCTTCCCGTGACTCGTTATCGGCACGGGGGTCGGCTCTCTCCGCGGAGAGGGAGGGTCGGTGCTCCGTGCTTGCCCGTGCTGTGTGGTGTGAAAAGCCGCGCCTCGCGCTCTGCCCTCTTGCGGTGCTCCCGGAACGCTCCCGGTCGGTTCTCTCAGGTGCCTGAGGCTGAGTGGTGGTGTCGTTCCCGATCCCGGCGTTGTCCGTTGCCTTGTGCCAGCCTGCTGCCCGTGGTGTGTCCCGGCCGTCCTTGGGTTTGTGGGGCTTGTGCGAGTGAGAAAAAAGTTATCGCAGAGATTGACGTCTCTGCTGGGGGGGGGGTCGAGGCGGTTCCCCAGAGGAGGAGCGCTCTTCCCTTCTTGCGCCGGGCGGGTGGCTTCCCCGCATGAGCTGCCGGCCCTGGTCCTGGCTTGTCTTCCCTGCCGTGTCACCTGGCTCTTGTTGCACCGGGGGACCTGAGATGTTGCAGTGGGAGGCGAGCCGGGCCTGTGCGGGCTTTCCCGCCCGTGTGCGCGACCTTGCTCTGGCCCCGCACGGCAAGGCCGACCGACCAGGGTTGGTGTTGCTGCTGCCGCAGACCCCCCCCCGCCCCACCCCTCCCTGCCACCCGTGGTGGGAAGGATGGACGCCTTTGATGTGTGCTGGTCCCGGCGGGGTTCCCGTCGGGGTTGGGTGCGGGCCACCCTCAGAGTGAGGAGAGGTTCTCTAGCGATCCTCGTTCGGGAGGCGGCGTTCGCTGCCGGGTTGGCGGGGGCCCGCCCCCGATGGGCTCCCGCGGCCCTGCCGCTCCCTGTCCCGCTTTTGAGCGTTAGTGGCTGCCCGCGTTGGTAACTGCGTGCCCGCGCCTCCCCCCTCCGAGCTGGGGGAGGGTCCCGCGGGGCCTCTCCCGGGCCGTCGTCTGGTGTGGTGAGTGGAGGACGTTCCCGATCCGTCCCCGCCCCTGCCTCGCGCGCGGTGTGTCGAGTGGCGGAGCCTGGAGCCTGTGCTGGGTCGCGATGCGAGGACGTGTGGTGTGTGGCTTCCCGGCCTCGTGCTTGGGGTGCCGTGGGGTTTTGGGGGGTCCCGTCCCCCTCCCCCTCCGGCCCCTGGCGACGCTGTTCCCGAGCGTCTGTGTGGGCCGCCGCCCGTTGGCGACGACGGCGCCGTGCCGGGCGCCGGGCCCCGCGGTGTTCCGGGGCCGCCGTGCCCGTGGTGGTGTGCCGCTCGGGGGGGTTCTGGCCCTCCGGAGCCGAGGATCCCGGTGTGTGTGGGCCCTTGCTCACGCGGCCGAAAAAGAGGCGGTCGATGATGGGTGCCGTGCCCGGCGGTGTGGATGGGTGCGGTGGGGCCCTGCTGGCGCGGGTGGCTCCGCGGGCGCTCGCGGGGTCTTTGAGGCGTGTGCGAGCTGCCTTTTCCCTCTCGGGCCTCTTTTGGGGGGGCCCGCCGCTGCCGCGGTGGGGGTTTCCGGTCCGCTGGTCGGCCGGCTCGGTGTCCCAGGCGTTGCGCGGGACCGCCCAGGAGTTGGGGGTGGTGAGATCCCGCGTTCGTTTCCCTGGCGTGCCGGCTGTGCCCGGAAAGGTCTCACCTCCCCGCTGGTTTGCGGCTGCGCCACCCGCCCGTGGGGGGGGTGGCCGCTCGCTCGCTCGCTCGCTCGCCTCTCACCCCGGTGACCCGACCCGATGACCCTCCCCGCTGCTCTTATTGGGCTTCCGGCATGCCCTCCTCACCCGCATCAGCCTTCCGCGATCCTCACCGGTTTGGCCTTGGTGGCCGGCCACCGGCGGACGGTCGAGTTGGGCGTGTGTGGTGTGTTCTCTTGGTGGGGGGGACGGCGCTCGGCTCGTGAGGCTGCTCTCCCGGTGTGGGGGAGGCACGTCGTCGCGGCGGCGGTGGCTTTTGAAGGGTCTTCCCGGATCGGTTTTGCTCACGACGCGAGGGCGAGGGCTCCTGCCAGCGGGACCGCCGGT
>NW_027205399.1:0-15515 GCF_024711535.1 Dipodomys merriami | reverse complement strand
AAGTCTCTCATTTCCAATTAATCACAGAAAAAGCTGGAAGTAGCTCTATGGCTCTAGCACACTAGTCTTTAGTAAAAGGAGCGCAGGAACAGTGCCCAGGACCAGAGTTCAAGTCCTAGGACTAGCAGAAGAGGAAAAATGAAAAAGAAGAAAGAAAAAAAAAGAAAGAATGAAAAACGTAGAAAAGAAAATCCAAAGAATTATATGGACCAATGTTCGACAAGACATATACTCTTTACTATGTAACTGTAACCCCTCTGTACATTACCTTTAAAACAAAAGTAAAATTAAAAACAAATGAATTGAATGGAAAGAAATATAAATAAGAATTTTATCTTTACTAATCAAAGTAACCTATATTCCTTTACCTCCCACAGATGCTTATATGGGATAGATAAATGTTCATTTATTTTAGTTTGAGATTCTAATTTTTTGTTGTTCTAAGAAGGCTAAAGTCCAATTTTCTTCTCACATTATACTCATCCCATTGTAAATCCATACTATATATGACTTGGGATAGCATAAAAAACAAATTCAATATCTCACTCCATTTGGGAAAATTATGTAATAATTGTATCTCTACCTGGACTTAGTTGGAAGAAGCATAAAGATTGACTCAAATGTTATACACAATTTAAAGTGCTATTGGATCATGCACACACACACGCGCACGCGCACGAACACACACACACACACACACACACACACACACACACACACACACACACACCAAAGAAGCTCTGGCTTACATAATGCAACAGAGGAAAGATAAATCCCAGTTCTTGGTTTCAAAGAATTTTAGACCACAGTCTATTGTTTCTGGACCAGTGATGAAGCAAATGACCATGGCTGAGCCTATAGAGGAGAGCAATGATGTTCACTTCAATCCAGAGAGGAAATAGAGGGGGAAAATGCCCATGGACCAGGTACAAGCTCCAAAATCATGCGTCTAATGACCTACTTCCTCCACTTAACTTCCAACCTTTTCATGACCTTCTGAACGGATAGCATCAGCGAGGAACTTCATGTTTAACACACAAGACTGTGGGCTGGGGAGAGAGGGCATGCATTATTCAAATTATAACACCCAAGATAGCAATGGGTATGTGATAATAGAATAGATAAAGCAAATGTTTTAATTCCGTTTTTTTCTATGCATTTAAAGAGATCGCTTATAAAACATATTTTGGCCAGGAATAAAACTGGTGGTCAGCTTAAAATGCTACTAACTTGTTGACTTGCAAAAGGACTGAGAATAGCTACCTCTATTGGTTCATGCCTGTAATCCTCGCTACCCAGGAGACAGAGATCTGAGTATCTCTGTTAGGAGCCAGCCCAGGCAAGAAAGCCAGAGATACATTAAAAAATAAAAATAAAAAATTGATGATATACAAAAGAGTTACAGTTATATAAGTCAAGTTTTTAATACATTTGAACAGTATCACCTCTTCCCTCATTTTATCCCAATTTTTTCTCCTCCTCAACCTCCTTTCCCCATAAATTGTATAGTTTTCAACAGTTAAGTGAGTATCACTGCAGATAAAGTTTACCCTTTGTCCCACCATTTCTGTGCTTCCCTTTACTCTCCCCAAATCAGATATATTTACATACAAGACAGAGCATATTGAAGTAAAAAAAAAAACACAAAAGATGCAAAACAGAAAGAAAACAACAACAAACATGCAAAAAATAAAATCCTTAACCACTATAAACTCCAGAAGCATAGCTGTGGTTCAAGTGGTGGAACACTGGCCTTGAGCACAGAAGCTCAGTGAAAGTGCTGAGACCCTGAGTTCAGTCCCAGGACCAGTACAAAAAAAAAAGAGGAAGAAAAAAAGCAACAGTACTAAGAGTAGAGAATCAGAAGATTGACAGCAATTAGCATAATAAAAAATGTACAAGACATTACACAGTCCTGGATAGTAGCTACAGATAGTAGAAGAGACCAATCTCCTGAAAGAAGCATAATGTGATTACTGTGTAAAGTGTTATTTTTTTCCCACTCCGTCAGGGAGATATCTAATAATGCATTTTGACTGCTCAGGTTATTAATGGAGTCCTGCCCATGGTTCAGCTTAGGCCATGAATGCACTTGGTATTTGTGTTCACAATCCCTAAAACTACAATTGAGATTGACATACATAGTCTTTGGTACAGCTTCCCCATTTATTTCCTTGTCTGAGATAAGATTTCTCAGATAGCAGAAGACAAGAGAGAGAGACTGAATCTGCCATTCTATGATGTCCATAATAGTATATTATAATGCACCTTGGGGTAAGTAGAGTGAATGAGCAAGGTTCTTGAAAGATGGAGTAATTATGGTCTCATTCATCTCTACTTGATTCACCGAAGGGGAACCTAAGAATGTAAAGGGATTTGAAGGATGACCTGTGTCATTTACCAGTTCAGAGACGCTAGGCCTGATTACTGTTCTCATATGTAGTTTTTGCTATAGCAGACTATCATGATCTTCAGTGTCAGAGTTGGTGAATGCATTTTTATTATCAGAGGAAAGGCTTAGAAGCAGCTCATATTTATATAGGACATTTAAAATTCACTTTTATCATTTCCCCCATGCAGGTTCTACTGCCTCTTCTGACTCCCATCATTTAAGAGTAGTAAGAAATTTAGACTATTTGGGTATGTCGTAAAATGTCCGAATGATCCACTACATTTAATACTTTTAAGCTGTATGATCAAGAAATACCGGACACAATAGAGGCCCTAGTAAACACAAGTACATTCTGGAGATCAGCCACTTAAAGGTAGACACATCATGTTTAGTGCAAGCAAGCTACATTATCTCCATAATCATGCAAATGGATAAAGTGACACTCCAACTAGTATGTAGTAATTGAAAATTTAATTTTCAAGAATGTTTTATGAAAGAGCTGAAATAAATAATTTGAAAACATAGTATTTGCATAATTTGTTTTTCTAAACAGAAAACATTAAGATTTGATTCCTTGGTTTCAAAATGATTCTCTATTAAATTATATATTTAAATGACTGGAAGTCTCAGACTTTTCTGGTAGTTGAATTTGATTGCTTATGGTATTAATCAATGTATAAAATCAACTTTAAATTCCATTCAAATTAGAATTGCTTGAAGGAATAATAGAATTAAAGATTCTCCAAAAGAAAATAATTAAACTGTTAAAAATCTTTGGCAAAATGAATTAACATGGTGAATTATTGTAACTTTGCTGCAGTTAAGTGATTTGATAGCAGCTTCTGTGCAAGTCAAAAATAATGGATTATTATGTGTAGAGTATGTACTTTTAAAAACCTAATTATTGTCAGTTTGATAGGCTAAGCTAATCACAGAAAGCAGTAAGGGTGATAATTTAAACTGAAAGCAATTCCCAAATAATTAATATTTTGTTCAATAGTAGGTTTTTCCCAGAACCTTCACTTCCTTATTGCATTTTTCTACTCTTTAGGTAAAATGTGCCATAATTTACATTTCATTCATCTTTTAATCAACTTACTTATTGAAATATATTGTTTCCACTAATTGCCATCTGTTTTTAAACATCATTCTTTTTTCCATTTTTATCTATTATCTCCTGACTTTATCTTTTATGATGCTTATTGTATGCAACAATCATCAAAATATTTAAAAAGTTGTCTTTCAAGCAAAAAACAATGTCATAGTTTTAAATCACTAAGAACAAATATGTACATCATTGATATAACTCCATCACAACTTTGATGCTATGTAGACATATCTATTTATTTATTTATCTATCCCTCTATTTATTTTTTTGTTGTGGGGCTTGAATGCTGTCCTTGAACTCTCCATCTCAAGGCAAGCTCTCTACCACATGAACCACAACACCACTTCTGGTTTTCTGGTGGTGTATTGGAGATAAGAGTCTCACAGACTTTCCTGCCTGAGCTGGCTTTGAACCACCATCCTCAGAATCTCAGCCTCTGAATAGCTAGGGATACAGGCATGAATAGCAAGGAATAAACACTGGCTAGATTTCTTGGACATTAATAAATGTTTATAGCAACTTGTAACAGGGTATACCAAAACAAACATTTTGAAGAATGTGTTTGCCCTGCACCACCTGTTACAAAGGCATACAGTTATGTAATGTAAATGTATAGTCTAATCAATATATGAAGTTTTCTAAATTAATAAAATTTAGCAGTTTATGTAATTTATTTCACTCAGCAGCTATTCACTTTAACTCATGAGGCATTTGGTTGGAAATAAAACATAGAAGCAATGACTCTCAAGTCATGACACAACCGTTTTGGTGAGGGGAAAATTACCTTAGAAATTTAGTTTCAATAAAATATAACCATACGAAAGGTATGATAATTGTCTTCAGTTTTCTTCCATTCATTACTGTAGGTGGTTAAAAGGGCATCTCACACTGTTGTGGAGAGTACAATTTAAAATGTCCTACTGTGTGGATTTTTAATTAAATGTTCTCCCACACATTATGATTCTTCTTTATGAAGGAATTGTACCTCTACTGAAAGCTATTTTAGAATAGGACCATTTAGTATGATATAAATTTTAACTTTGGGTAACATTTACATTTTATTTACGATATATTGTAATGTATAGACATTACTAATTTACAGATGTCTAACTACTTAAAAGAATAATAGAAATTGGCACCGTTTTCAACTGTTCATTGTATTTTGTATGCAAGAAGCAGCCACTGTACTAGTCAACATTCCTGAGGCAGGATTTTTAACAAAAATCAATTTATGTATTTGATTTTGGTACCCTGCATCTTGTATATACATTTATCTAATTTGGGAAGAGGAAGGGGAGTAGCAAAATGCTAAAACAAAGACCCAGGATGACCCATTGCAACAAAGTTCGATACTCACAAGACACTATGTTGGAAATGACCTTTACAACTTACAACTTTAAGGGGGAAAAAGGGGAAGAAAAGGATAGTAGGAGAAAAAATTGGAGGGGTAACAATGCTCTACAAGAAATGTAATCATTACCTTCCTCATGTAACTGTAAACACTCTGAACAGTATCTTACAATAAAATTAATTTAAAATAAAAAAATCAATTTAGGGTTGTTTTCAAACACTTAAATTTAATAATTTAAATAATTTTTCAATATGATCATTGGTTATATAATATATATTACAATGAAATTAATTTGCATTAGACATTTTATATTTGCAATTTAAATATTCTTAAAAACTGAAAAATATGGTTGGCTTCTTTCCTTCTTTCTTACTTTCTTCCGTCCTTTCTTCCTTCCTTCCTTCCTTCCTTCCTTCCTTCCTTCCTTCCTTCCTTCCTTCCTTCCTCCCTTCCTTCCTTCCTTCCTTCCTTCCTTCCTTTCTTCATCTTTCTTTCTTTCTTTCTTTCTTTCTTTCTTTCTTTCCTTCTTTCCTTCTTTCCTTCTTTCCTTCTTTCTTTCTTTCTTTCTTTCTTTCTTTCTTTCTTTCTTTCTTTCTTTCTTTCTTTCTTTCTTTCTTTCTTTCTGTTTATCTAAGGCTAAACAGTGAGTGCATATGATATTTTCCCATATTAAAAAAATATCAGTCTAAATGTGAAAACCGTTCTAATCAAATCTAGTTACAACAAGGTTAATGTATGATGGTAACAGTAATTATGAGATCAGTATCAGTTACGCATTAAATACAGAGCCCAATAATGATAGCTTAAATATGATATAAATGTGATAAATTTGTACTTAGAAATTATAAAATTTTCAGTTTTGCTTAATATATGTTTTCCTTCACTATACTAAATGAGACATAAAGATCAAGTGGGGATTTATTTTAGGTTTCCAAGATTATTACCAAATAATACCAATCATTATTAACCAGAATACCAAAACTTTAAAGCAAAATATCATATAATTCTATCAATGTTAAAAGAAGATGAGCCACATTTTACCACCATTTGTTATTGAAATAAAATCCTGAGGCAATAAGATATTGTAAGACTTTATATTTGTTGGGAAGATATCTATGGAAACTTCAGTGAATGTCTCAATTAACAGGATACCATAAAGAGTGGAATTCCTATCTGATCTCATGATAAAGACTTATTGTAATCATTCAGAACTGTTATTCAAGCATCAGACTGCAATATCACAAAACAGCAAAAAAATTGTAAGGAAGTGGAATGACGTGAAAAAAATTATATTAAACAAAGTAAGCAAGAGCCTAAGAAGTATAGATTGTTATAGGTTGCAGTTTTCCTCATTAATGGTAGCTATAATTTTCCTCTAAATCTACAAGGAAGCACACTAAATTGTGTGTGTGTGTGTGTGTCCTCACACATTGAACACAAAGGAGGATATGAATAAGAACAGATGTCAAAAGCTCAACAGCTATGTGCATATGACCATATTAAATAATATTTTATGAACTCCAAGAAACGAACTCCAATAAAAGGAAACCAGAGTAATTCCTTTTAGTTTCTGTTACTCCTGTCTTTGCTTTCTTTTCCTTTTGTCTTGTTTGTTTGTTTTTATTTGGGAGGGTAAGACGGCACAGAAAGGTGTAACAAAGGGTGAATATAAACAACAGTGGTACTCACGAGACAATATGTGGAATTGAAATGTACATCTTGTGAGTGGGAACAAGAGGGAAAAACTGGATGAGAGTTAGTAAAGGGAGACATGGTTCATAAAGAACTACACTCATTACCTGACTTTTGTAAATATAACTCCTATACTTATAAGCTGTACAATAACAATCAAAATATAAAATAAAAGGTACATGTAGAACAAAAGGATAGGTCATAATAAACATTTTATTATTCACAAGTAATGCAATTATCTGTCATAACATACTACCACAAGCTGTATGGTAATTTATTTTATTTATATATTTTTTATTGTGAAAATACTGTACAGAGGGGTTACAGTTACATGGGCAAGATAATGAGCACATTCTTTATCAAGCATTGACGCCTCCTCCTTTGTTTCCCCTTGCCATCCCTTCCCATCCACCCCTCCCCCTCCCACCCAATCCTCCCCCCCCCCACCAAAGTTGTAAAGTTCGTTTCTGACATGACAACTTGTACTACTCATTGTTGCAACGGGTACACCTGTATCCTTATTTAAAAAACTTGATTTTCCCCTTCCACTCCACAAATTATACCAACATCAAAAGGGGTTATACTGTGGGAGAGGGACATAAAAAGCAACAAAGAAATGATCTCAAAAATGCTTTAGAAACAAATGCATGAAAGAAAATAAACCATTTGAATACATACCTTAGGGTTCATTTTCCTAATATCACCTTATCTGACCTTTTCTGCTTGACTCATACATATACTAAATATTGCAAATAAGGGAAACCATGGGACCGATATTTCTTTGGGCTTGGCTTACTTCACTTAATACAATTTTATCCAAGCCTTTCCATTTCCTAACAAATGGGGCAATGTCATTCTTTCTGATGGAGGCATAGAATTCCATTGTGTATATATACCATATTTTCTTGATCCATTCATTTACTGAGTGGCATCTGGGTTGGTTCCATATCTTAGCTATAGTAAATAATGCTGCAATAAACATAGTTGTGCTGGTAGCTTTAGTGTGGTCTTGTTTGTAAACATTTGGGTAAATACCCAAAAGTGGGATGCTGGGGCATAGCTCTATGTGGAGCTCTATGTGGAATCTTTTGAGGAACCTCCATACTAATTTCCAAAGTGGTTGAACAAGTTTACACTCCCACCAACAATGAAGTAAGGTTCCCTTCTGTCCACATCCCCTTCGGGATCTGTTGTTATTAGAGTTCTTGATTTTTGCCATTATAACAGTGGTGAGGTGGTATCTCAATGTTGTTTTGATTTGCATTTCTTTTATGGCTATGGAGGTTGAGCATTTCTTTATTTGTCTATTGGCCCTCCTTCTTTCTTCTTCAGAGAAGTTTCACTGTTAGTCTTTAGCCCACTTATTTATTGGGCAGTTGTTTCTTTGAGGATTTGTTGTTGGGGGATTTAATTTTTTGAGTTCCAAGTATACTTTAAAAACTTGAAAAAGGAAATTAAAACAGCACTTAGAAAATGGCAAAAACTCCCATGATCCTGGATGGGAAAGATTAACGTCGTAAAAATGGCAATACTTCCCAAGGCTATCTACAAATTCAATGTGATACCTATCAAAAGTCCTATCTCATTCTTCAAGGAAATAGAAGAGGCAATCCAAAAATTCACATGGAACAATAAAAGACCCCGAATAGTAAAAACCCTCCTCAATGGAAAGAACACTGCTGGAGGAATATCAACATCAAATTTCAAACTCTACTGTAAAGCCATAGTAATCAAAAGAGCTTGGTACTGGCACAAGAACAGACCACAGTACCAATGGAATAGAATTGAAAACCCAGAAAGGAACCTGCAGACCTATAGCCATCTAATCTTCAATAAGGGAGCTAAAAAAATAGAATGGAAGAAAGACAGCCTCTTCAGTAAATGGTGCTGGCAAAATTGGTTAACTACTTTTAGAAAACTAAAGCTAGATCCTTATATATCACCCTGCACCAGAATCAACTCCAAATGGATCACAGAACTGGGAGTCAAAGCTGCCACTATGAAAACCTTACAGGATGGAGTAGGAGAGACCCTAGGTCTCCTTGGTGTATGGTATTTTCTAAATGTGAAATCTATTTTTTACAATCATGGAGTCTAGAAGTTTACAAATAAGTTATATTCAGAAGCACTCTTTGCCTGCCACTCACTTTCTCCCTCCTCCCTCCATCCATTCCTCCTTCCCTTCCTCCTTCCCTCCCTCCCTCCCTCCCTTCCTTCCTTCCTTCCTTCCTTCCTTCCTTCCTTCCTTCCTTCCTTCCTTCCTTCCTTCCTTCCTTCCTTCCTTCCTGTCTCTCTCTGTGTCTCTCTATCACTCTCTGTGTGTGTCTGTCTGTCTGTCCATCCATCCATCTGTCCATCTGTCCGTCTGTCCGTCTGTCCGTCTGTCTGTCTGTCTGTCTGTCTGTCTGTCTGTCTGTCTCTCTCTCTCTCTCTCTCTCTCTCTCTCTCTCTCTCTCTCTCTCTCTCTCTCTCTCTCTCTCTCTCTCTCTCTCTCTCTCTCTCTCTCTCTCTCTCTCTCTCTCTCTCTCTCTCTCTCTCTCTCTCTCTCTCTCTCTCCAGTCCAGGGGCTTGAACTCCAGGCATGGGCAGTTTTCATGACCTTTGATGCTCAAACCTAGTGCTCCACCACTTAAGACAACTCACTTAAGTATTTTTGGTGGTTAACTGCAGATGAGAGTCCCACAGACTTTGCTGCCAAGGATGGCTTAAAACCATTATCCCCAAATCTCAGCTTCCACAGAAGCAAGGTATAGGCATGAGCCATTAGTACTAGGCAAAATTTAGTCTTTAATTTTTAACAAATACCAATATCAGTCCTTTAATAATGAGAAATATTCAGTATTCAAATACACTATAAAGTAGAGCAAATATGGGGTGAAACTCATGATCAATTTTAAACAATGGAATTGTCTTTAAAGTAAAAATCATGAAAAGATTAAGAAAATAAATTAATCAAGAAAAGTAAAACTTTACTCTTAAACTACAAAAACCTGACTCACAGATTTTTATATCAGTTAATAAATGATAATCATATTCTTAAATTTTGAGCAAATTTGTAATGAGAAGATCGAAATGCTAAAACTAAGATATAATCTATATTCTCTTTTTATTAAAAATTCATTGTAAAAAATAAAAAAATAAATTCATTGTGATGCAAGTGTTAAATTCTACAATCCTTTCTTAGAAAGGCACATGATTCCTGATACCCACTCCCTTATTTCCTTCTATCTTTTGGCCTAATATCATAGAAATCTCTTAAAATTTCCATTTAAATATTATTTTACTTGGAGATGTTTAAAACCAGTACCATCTGAGGAATTCTAAATGCCTTTAATGTCTCATAAAATCTGTTGAAATACAAATAGTCATAGGCATTACAGCTTCTGCTTTTCTCTAACCTAAATGCTAAGGGAATGATAGTTCAGTGTCTTCCTGAGCTGACATACAGAAAAAACTTCAAGTCAATATTTATTATACATGTTCCCTAAAATTAGGTTTAATGTGATTAATCAATATAAAGACAATACTAGATTTTGCCCATATTTATCCTAGTTACTCTATGTTATTTGTTGGTCAAAATAGCATATATAAGCAACAAATCTATGGTCCTGTAAGATTTTCTTTAAGCTAGATTTTTTTAAACTAATGGCCAATCCAGTCCATGAACAGTCTGTGATGGCCTCTCTCTCTGCCCATCTGAGAGATTTAGAATAGTAGCACATTCAAATATCTTTCCCTTCCCTCTAACTCCTATCTGGCACTCTAGATTTCTAAAAGGTACTGCCCTTGAATGTCCCCTAGTAACTTTTATTTGGTCAATCATGGGGCTTGAACTCAGGTCGTGGCAGCTGTCCCTAAACACTTTTGCTCAAGATTAGCATTCTGCCACTTTTAGTCACACTGTCACTTAAGATTTTCACTTATAACTGTCCTGCCTGGGCTCTCAGCCTCCTGAGGAGCTCGGATTACAGATGTGAACTACCAGAGCCCAGCTCCCTCAGTAAAATTTTATATGTATTTCTACAGAGACATTGTTACTAATACTGGAAGATAGAATCAGATTTCATTCCTATGGAAAATGGAACAAATTAACACAATTTCACTGCAACAAACATACCTCAGAATATAGGTTTTTATTTCAAATTTTACCTTTTTACAACTACATATGGATCACTATACAGGTTCTCAACACAGTTCCAAACGTGTGAGATTGGGTCACTCTTGTACTCAACGTTCTCTAGTAACTCATTTTATTCAGAGTAAACCTAAAGGCTTACATTTACTGTCAAGACCTTAAAAGATTTACTATATTTTTCCTGTGATAACCTCTACTTTTGTTTTGTATTGTTTTGTTTGACAAATTGTATGTACTTAGAGAATATTGGTTTTTCCTGACTGCTTTACTTTTTATCCCTGCAATCTTTTCCCCATAGGTTATACACGTAACTACTTCATTCTACTTACAAACATGGATTTTTGCAAACATGGTTGTGCATATCAGTAATTGTTAGCCTTGGGAAGCTGTGACAGTAAGGTAGTTAAGTTACTACACTAGAAGAGAGATTTTGTCCCAAAACTAAATGAATAAATAAAACAAGATAGGAAAACCATGATTGAAATCTGATGTTTTGTGTTTTCTTCCCTGCTCAACCTTTTGAGTATTAAATTTGCTACTTCTTATCTCTCAGGTGCCTTTTTGTACTCTTTAATTTGTGCTAGACTATCTCCTTTTCCAATAGCATTTACTATTTTCTATCATTGCATATATATTACTGATTCATTTCCTGTTTCTCTCACCACACATATTTAGATCCTATAAGTACATAAAACATTGATTGCATCATTATTGGTTACCAATAATCTAGAAATGTGTTTGGTGCCTAGAACAGATTCAATAATCATGAATAAAATAAATAAACAAGTTCTCTTTTGGCCTTTTCTATTAAAAATCTTCAAACGATGTCTTAACTTGGAACAAATCCTCCTTATTCTTAATGCTTCTATAAAGAAGCACAAACTGTGTTTTTTTTCTTTTACTTATTTTTATTGTTACCGTAAGGTGATATACAGAGGGACTGCAGTTACAAAAGTCAGATGATGAGTACATTTCTTTTTGAACAGTGTCACCTCTTCCCTTATTTTCTCAGTTTTTCCCTCCTGACCTCCTTCCCTCACAAGTTGTGTAGTTCATTTTCAGCATATAATCTAGTGAGTGTCACTGCTGCATTTGTTCACACTTTATCCCACCATTTCTGTGTTCCTCCTTTCCTTCCCCCCAAAAGATAATCTTACATATTAGACAAAAGGTACAGAAACAAAAAACAGTGGCAAATAAGAACAAAACCTACCAAAAATGCTCTTCTTCCATTTCTTGGAGTTCGTTTCGACAAACATCATTTTATATGATCATAGCACAGATTAAGTGAGCCTCAGTGATCGTGTCCCAAGAATATCCTCCTTTGATCCCAGCATGTGAATGTTTAAAGTTTTGTATAATTTATTATATCTAAGTATATATTTTTTTCTCTTTTACCATCCACTGCACTTATTTGTGGACTTACAGGAACATTGTAGTCACAAAAAATGAGGGAAGCTGCAACCATTTTTGGGTCTGGCTTACTTCATTTAATATATTTTTTTTCCAAGCTAACAGAATGGAGGAGATTCTTACTAATTATATATCAGACAATGGCCTTATATCTAAAGTATACTTAGAGCTCAACAAATTAATCCCACTCCTAAAACAATTCTCAAGGAAACAAACACACATTGATAAGTGGGCTAAAGAATTAACAAGAGACTTTTCTGAAGAAGAAATAAGAATGGCTCACAGACACATGAAGAAATGCTCAACTCACCCTTCCAACATTACAGGAAGGAAGAAGAAAAAATCATCTTTGCACAGGCTGAAATTTTCTTTTCTTTTCTTTATTGGCTAGAAATCATTTTTATTGTGAAAATACTGTACAGAGGGGCAAGATAATGAGTACATTTCTTAACAAGCATTGTAGCCTCCTCGTTTATTTCCCCTTCCCATCCCTTCCCAGCCTCCCCTGCACCGCCACCCAATCCTCCCCGACAACCAAAGTTGTAAAGTTCGTTTTCAACATGACAACTTGTACTTCTCATTGTTGCAACGGGTCAACCTGTATCCTTATTTAAACGACTTGTTTTTCCTCTTCCCCTCCACAAATTATACCGACATCAAATACAGTGAAAACAGGGGTTATATTGAGGGGAAGGGACATACAAAGCAACAAAGAAATAAAATTATAAATGCATTAGAAAAAATGCATGAAATAAAAACATTTAAATACATATCTTAGGGTTCATTTTCCTAACATCACCTTATCTGACCTTTTCTGCTTGACTCATACATATACTAAATATTGCAAATAAGGGAAACCATTGCACCTATGTTTCCTTGGGCTTGGCTTACTTCACTTAATATAATTTTTGCAAGCCTTTCCATTTCCTAACAAATGGGGCAATGTCATTCTTTCTGATGGAGGCATAGAATTCCATTGTGTATATAAACCACATTTTCTTGATCCATTCATCTACTGCCGGGCATCTGGGTTGGTTCCATATCTCAGCTATGGTTAATAATGCTGCAATAAATATAATTGTTCTGGTAGCTTTAGTGTGGTCTTGTTCGTAAACATTTGGGTAAATGCCCAAAAGTAGGATTGCTGGGTCATAGGGAAGCTCTATTTGGAGTCTTTTGAGGAACCTCCATACTAATTCCCAAAGTGGTTGAACAAGTTTACACTCCCACCAACAATGAAGTAAGGTTCCCTTCTGTCCACATCCCCTCCAGCATCTGTTGTTATTAGAGTTCTTGATTTTTGCCATTCTAACTGGGGTGAGAGAGAACCTGAAACACAAAACAATCAAAGAAAGATTGGACAAATGGGATTGCATGGAATTGCAGAGCTTCTGCATGGTAAAGGACATAGCTAGCAAGATCAATAGAAAGCCCATGGGTTGAGAGAGACCTAAACTAGTCATACAATGGGCAAGGATCTTATATCCAAGAAATAACTGCCCAATCAATAAGTGGGCTAAAGACTTAAAGAGAAACTTCTCTGAAGAGTAAATAAGAATGGTCAATACACACATGAAGAAATGCTCAAAATTCTCTGTCCATAAAAGAAATGCAAATCAAAACGTTAAGATTCCACCTCACCCCAGTTAGAATGGCTAGAATCAAGAACTGTAACAACAACAGATGCTGTAGGGTATGTGGCCAAAATGAACGTTCCTGCATTGTAGGTTGGAGTGTAAACTTGTTCAACCACTTTAGAAAGTAGTATGGAGGTTCCTCAAAAGACTCCACATAGAGCTCCCCTATGACCCAGCAATCTTACTTTTGGGCATTTACCCTAATGATCACAAACAAGGCCATACTAAAGCTACCAGAACAATTGTGTTTATCACCGCATTATTTACCATAGTTAAGATATGTAACCAACCAGATATCCCTCAGTAGACGAATGTCTCAAGAATATGTGTCTTATTGCTGGGCGCCAGTGGCTCATGCCTGTAAATCCTAGCTACTTAGCAGGCTGAGATCTGAAGATCTCAGCCTTGGTTCAAGGCCAATCCGGGGAGGAAAGTCTGTGAGACTCTTATCTCCAATAAACCACTAGAAAACCAGAAGTGGCTGTGGCTCAAGTGGTAGAACACTCTCCTTGAGCTGAAGAACTCTGGGGTAGTGCCCAAGCCTAGAGTTCAAGGCCCACAACTGACAAAAAAAAAAAAGAAAAAGAAAAAAAAGAAAATGTGGCATATTTATACAATAGAATTCTATGCTTCCATCAGAAACAATGACATAGCCCCATTTGTTAGAAAATGGAAAGACTTAAAAAAAAGTATACTAAATCACGTAGGCCATGCCCAAGAAACATAGATCCTGTGGTTTCCCTTATTTGCAATAACTAGTATATGTCTAGCATAATCTTACCAGCCAAGCATAAAAGGTCAAAAGCTATGCATATATGACCATATAAGATGGTATTAAGCAAAATGAACCCCAAAATAGGAAAACAAGGTTTTTTTTCTTTGTTGCTGTCATTTAAAAAATATTAAAATGTACTATGTTAGTTGTTTGTTTCTTTTGTATATTCTTCTCCTATGGTATAACCCCTGTTTTAGTGTATTTGATTCTGATGCCCTGCATCTTCTATATACATTTTTCTAATTTGAGGAGGGGAAGTGTAGTAACAAAATGCTGAAACAAGGAAACAGGTTGATCCATAGAAACAATTAGATGCACTATATTGAAAATGAACTTTACAACTTTGTTTGGGAGAGGAGTTGGGGAGATCGGGAAGAAAAGATCATAGGGGAAAACAAAGGAAGTGGTAACAATGCTTCAGAGGTAATGTACTCATTACCTTACTCATGTAACTGTAATCCTTCTGTACAGTATCTTTACAATTAAAAACATATTTATATAAAACAATCCTCAACTTCTTTAGCCATAAAAAGAATGCAAATCAAAACAATATTGAGATTCTACCTCATCCCAGTTAGCATGGTTATAATCAAGAAATGTAATAATGATAGATGCTGGAGAGGAGGTGAGGAAAAGAGAACCATACTTCACTTTTGGTGGGAATATAAACTTGTTCAACCACTCTGAAAAGCAGTATGGTGGCTCCTCAAAAGACTGACCATAGATTTTCTTATGACCCAGCAACTCCACTCATGGGTATTTATCTCATAGACTAAAAACAAGGTCACACTAAAGCTGTAAGCACAACCATATTCATTGCAGCATTGTTTATCATAGTCATGCTAGGCAACAAATCTAGATACCCCTCAAAGGAGGGATGGAATAAAATGTGGTATATATACAAAATGGAATTCTAATCATCCATCAGAAAGAATGATAGTGTATCATTAGTACAAAAATGGAAAGACTTGGGCAAAGTGATTTTAAGTCAAATTTAAACACATAAGATGAA
>NW_027205398.1:0-15527 GCF_024711535.1 Dipodomys merriami | reverse complement strand
ACTTTATTGTAACTTTTATAATTTTCTTTACTTGAAATTTATTTTCTGTTATTGTAAAGGTGATGTACAGAGGGTTATGGTTATATAAGTCAGATAAAGAGTACTTCTTTTTCTACCATGTCACCCCAGATTTTTCCCTCCTGTCCCTACCCACAAGTTGTATAGTTTATGTTCAATTTTGTCTCTAGTGAATATCACTTCTACATTTGTTTATCCTTTGTTCCACCATCACTTTGTCCCCCCTTACTCTTACAAACACAAATAAACAAACCAAAGCAAAAGAAAACAAAAGCAACAGCAAAGAAAGAAAACTTCTTATTCCTTTTCCTGGAGTTCATTTTCATAAATATTGTTATATGATTAGATGCATATAGCTATTGCATGTTTAGCCTAGTACTTTAAAACAGGAAAGAGAACAGATGAGTTTCTTTTAAAAGTGAGCCTGCTGAAATATTTTTAAATCAAGTTACTAATTCTTTTGTTTTAATAAAAAAAAAAGATCTTATTTTCCACAGGAAAAAATGCAATGTTTGGTAGCAACCTCTATACTTTTTATCTTTTGGGAAAGATAATTTTTCATGATTTATTATTTTTAATAATTAAACTTTAGAACCTCTGAATTATTGTGGAAAAACAAAGGTACTTATTGTTTCCAGAAGTATTTCTTGTTAATTATGGCTTTAAACAATAGAATATAGATAAAGCTAGTATGTGAGCATTACTGTATGATTTGAAGCAACCCATCAATACCTTTTTTATGAGAATTGTAATGTTAGTCAAAGTATTTAATAATATTTATTAAATAATTATTAAAGGACACTGCCAGCACTCTGGGCTTTCTAAACATGATTGTGTTAACAAAAACATGATATTTGGAATTAGTAGGCTTTAGTTCAAGTCCTGCTTCCTCAATCCCTGGCTTTGTCTTTTAGATTCTGGATAGCTCAGTTATCTTCCAGCCCTTTTTCCCTCAACTGTTTACCCACATAGATAGTCCATAATTCACAGTATTTTGTTGAATAAAATATATGTGAAAGTTTGGTTAAACTTTATATAATAATAAATGAATATAACATGTAATTAGATATAAGTTACTATGATAATAATTCTCAAAACTTTCTATTATTATAATCAGGAGTTTCTCCATAAATAAATCCTGTTGTGAATGATTTTTATATGGACGAGTCTTTTCTAAACTTGCCGATTACTATTCTTATTTTTCTCTTTACTTGTCCTCTCATTCGTTTTGTTTGTGGTGTGGCATATGCAAACCCCATACTTAGAATGTCGATATTGCCCTGCTTACTGTCTTTTTGATTGCATCCCATCTTCATGTTGGAGATATCATTTAGAAGTATTACTGTTGTTTATTATGATACAAATAGACATTTTTAATCTTTCAGGCCTTTTAAATACCCCCTTTAAATGCTGTGGCAAGAAATTACATCATAAAATATATTGGTGGTAGTGTTTTTACAAATGGGATTGGGGAGGTGGTGAAGTTGTTTTATTGGTCCAGGATATTTTGGTGTATTAATATGGAAAATACATAGCAAATATGATGTGATTATATCTGCATGTAAGATAATGGATAACTTAGAGGGTTTTTTCCCTCATATTGTTTGACTTACATTTGAGAATTACTGATATGTTTGGAGGTGTATATTAATAATAGAACTGAAAATCTTCTTCAGAAACAACACAAACAGACACACACAAACATACAAACACATAAATACAAACACACAATGTCTGGGAAGCATATATAATGTGTTTATTTTTCCTTTTTTCCTATGTAACATTGATAAAATTCACACATTAAAAGTAAATGAAGTATTCTTTATTCTGACAGTCTGGAATTTTGCTCAAAATAACACTTGGAGAGCCATATTAGGTTCTGAAATACTATTTTTCAACAATTTCATCCACAAAATAGCATTTTGTTCATTTCTATTTAGTAAATGACAGGTTGATAGGTGAAAACAAAAATTTCTGTAGGTTTTACAATCCATATTTATAAAATGTCCCCCTTTAAAGATTTGTGTATATTCAAAGACTTCTAAGATTGTTGTAAAATGCTTAGGACCATTAACCTTATTTTGAAATGGACAAATCAAGATAAAAGAAGAGAAATAGATTTTTGTTTCTGTGAGAACTGACTAACTTGCTTTTTTTCTATCATTCATAGTATCGTAACATTATTTTGTGTGTGTGCTTTTCCTGGGCTTGAAATCAGGGCTTGAGTCCTGTCCCTGAGCTTTTTAAATTCAAGGTTAGAGCAATACTACTTGAGCCATAGCCTCACTTCTATTTTCTTTCTTTCTTCTATCTTTCTTTCCTCCTTTCTTTCTTCCTTCCTTCCTTCCTTCCTTCCTTCCTTCCTTCCTTCCTTCCTTTCTTTCTTTCTTTCTTTCTTTCTTTCTTTCTTTCTTTCTTTCTTTCTTTCTTTCTTTCTTTCTTTTCTTTCTTTCTTTCTTTCTCTCTTTCTTTCTCTCTTTCTTTCTCTCTTTCTTTCTCTCTTTCTCTCTTTCTTTCTTTCTTCCTTTCTTCCTTCCTTTCTTTCTTTCTTCCTTTCTTCCTTCCTTTCTTCCTTCCTTTCTTCCTTCCTTTCTTCCTTTCTTCCTTTCCTTCCTTCTTTCTTTTCTGTTTTTCAAGTTTATTGGTGATAACAGTTTCACAGACTTACTGCCTGGGCTAGCTTTGAAACATGATCCTCAGATCTCAGTCTTCTGAATGTGAGCCACTGTAACCCAGCTCAAAACAATTTTTTAAGACTTTTCTGAAATTTCTTCCCATGAGTATCTATGCAGTTGGTAGGATATGTGTGGTGCGTAACTCTAGTAAAAAGCAACTGGGTGTATAAATTTTACTACTTAGTGAATCAGTTTTAACTGTCACTGCAGTCTGTAGAGTTAATTTCCACATATATTTTAATACTTCTGTCTTCAGAAAATAATGACATTTTAATTGAAAAATTCCATTCAATACTTATTTATTTTTTTGAGATAGCATAGTTATTGGATACCTCATGCTGTGTTCGAATGAATTTGCAATGCTACCTCAGACTGCTGAGTGCTGTGATTATAGGTATGGTTCAGGACATTGGCTTTCACCCAAGATTCCTGAATTTTATTTTCTTTATATACTGGGTCTGGCTATGCTGCATACACACTTCTTGGTCTGAGTTATCATTGTCCTCCGTAGTTCATTGAAGGTCACAGTGCCCTTAATTTACTTTAAGTGTGTGGCTTTTATAAGCATTATTTTCTGGAATCTGTGACCTGAATAATTCTCTAACATTAGGTGAAGTTGTGTATAGCAAGTTTTCAGAGTTTTAACACACACTGATTAGTATTTTGAAATCCTTTATAACAAACTTTCACCCCAATTAGGTTTTGTGTTTTTATTCTGAAACAGACCACATTAGACTTTTTGGTTAAAGTCCTTCTTGGAGTTTTTTCTCATCCGATTGTTGATGCCCTTTTTATGCCCTAGACCTTGTTTTTTTTTTTTTTTTCTGTCAAGATCTTTATTTACTGTCAGTTCCTGCAGCCCAGTAGAATCACAGCCAGCTTCTTTTCACCTCTGACACCTGCACATTCTGTCACTATTGTCTCTACTCTAGTTCATTTCAGAGGACAAATGATAGCTTTTTTCCCTGCTGTAACTCTAGCCGAGACCTTTTTCACACAATTTTTTTTTTACAGTGAATCTTTTCAATATTCTTTTCTTACTGTTTTATACCTAGAATGGAATATAATAAGCAGGAAACCTGATAATATTAGTGAAAATTTATGTAAGTTTTGTTAACTCTCCTGTTTATTTTTACTTTTAAGGAAATTATTTCATTATAGACACAGAATTAACACCCATGAATATTGACATTATCAATTTTGGACCCGCAAAGATTTTTTAAATTGTCTAATTATATTATTTTTTTATAATAAAGGTAATATACAGAGGAGTTATAGTTACCTAAGTCAGGTGATGAGTACATTTCTTTTTGGACATTCTTCTTAGGTTTTTTTTAAAATGTAGTATCCAGAAAAACTTCAAAGTTGTTTAATTGTAATAGCAACACCAGATTTCTAAGGCTTGAGTTCTGAAAGTTCCTAAAGAATATCAACATATATCTCTGAATAACTGCATTTTGTGCCACTGTTACTAATCACGTATAGATTCTTCACAGATTCTCAAAAATAGAACTTAAAAAAGTTAAATGGTCAAAAACCTCAGTTTAGTATTGGTTTCAAGCCTAATATTGGAATCCTGTATTCATCATATGCTGATATTCTTTTCTTCCCTGATCTTCCATTGTAATTAGTTCTTCATTCCCTTTCTTCCAACAACCATGCATACTAGATTTTCTCTTCTGAAATCATATGGCAACTATTTAAAATGTGCATATACTTTTTGTTGTCCTTGCTTATCTGTAATAATGATTTGTGTTTGTGGAGCTACTTGCTAGGTCTGAGTTTATACTATGAATTGAATCTTTTGTAATGATACATTTTGATACATAACCCCACACATACATGAACATTTGCATGCCTATGCACACATACATACTCACAGTTTGTTCAGTTTGTTCCACTTATTGTTTGATAATTGTTTCCTATCAGATGTATCAACAAATGAATAAATTATGCTTTATTTAAACTCACACCTGAGGGAAAGAGCTCTGAATATGGACTTTCAGAAGATAGGAACATCCTTCTAAGGTGTAGGGAAATTATCTCTTTTGAGAAGTAATTGTCAAGATTCAAACAAATGTTTTTGTTTTTTTTTTAAACTTGGTTAAAACAAAGTCTACTTCTCTTCTCCTTTATGCATGCCATAATTTTTACAGATATGAAAATATTTTGTTGTGGGACAATTTACTAGGTATAGCTTCAGACAAATTCTTACATTAAGAAACACAATTTATGAAGAAAGAACTGTGAAAGCTGCATTACATCTTCAGATATAAGAAAGAGTTTTTATAGAAATTGGATTGTTCTTTTCAAATGGATAATTTTACATCCCTCAAAGCAGTTTGTAAATATTTAATTAAAACCATTAAGAAACATATATAGAGCTGAATATTTTATTTTCTCTAAAGCATATAACTTTCATGGCATATACAATTGTAAACCCACCATTAGTAGGTATTGTTGTGAAAATCACTGACCTATAAAAGAATATCAATTCTAAGAACTTGTGAATTTACAGCACAATGTGCATTTCTGCCAGATTGTTTCAGTTATATCACAGCTTTTAATTCTAAAAGATTTTTACATGGTAAATTACTAGTGATAGAAAACACTTTCACCATAATAAATATTTGATACTAAAATATCTGGTAAACAGATATTTCATGTTTAGATTAATGAGTGGTTTGGGAATGACCAAATGCCCAGCAAAGAGGGTAACAGTATGCCATTGTGGTTTTTTTTTAATCTGTGTTTTTTTTCCTTGAAAAGAGTGTACTTGAGATGAAATGAATAAGCAATTATTTTTATTAAAATATTTTTCATCTCTTATTGCAAAAAGGTGCCTAAAATATAATTTTTTTTTTTGGTTTGGCAGAAACAAGTCTGTTAATGTCTCTTTTTCATTCTCTAGTAATAGATCACTTAGTAAATGTAACAAATTAACAAATACAAGTCAGAACACCAGGCAATTGATTGTAAATATTGGTATCATTATGAAAATAGAAGATATGCCAGCATCTAAAACTTAATTAGTGGAGGAATATTCATAAATCAAATTATTTTTTCTAGACATCTTTCTGTTTTTTCCCCCCAAATATTTCTAAATTAGTTAGCATCATGATCTAGTTGTTCTGTAGGCGCAATATGAGTTGAGTTGGAGAAAGCTGTGGAGTGGACTAATGGCCACTGCTTACTGTTGTACGTGACATGCAGAGTTAAGTGGGATTATCCGAAAACTTAGCAAACTCATTTGTGTGCCATGAATGGCTCACTAGGAGAAATACAACTGGTGTAAAAAAGTACACAGGTGGTGGTCCAGGCTAATGAACTGTGCTTTGTAACCTGTGGCTTTTTTTTTTTTTAATCCATTCCTAAAACTACTTTCCCACTGTTCCTTTAACTGTGCCCTGCGTTGTAAGGTTTTGTTGTGATGCAGTTCCCTTTTGTTTTCTTTTATGCTCTGGAGTTGAAGCTATGAAAGGCAGATTCATTTATTGTTTAGTTGAATCAGAATGACTGCAATTCCACAAACAAATTGGACTTCAGGTCTGGGTGCTTTGTCATAAATAAACCTGGAAGAGATTGGATTCTCTCTCCTAGGTGATATACTTCAGCAGTGTGTTAAAATCAGCATCTAAAAGGAATGGATTTATTGCTGAACTGACTGACTGATCACTGAGCTACACACACACACACACACACACACACACACACACACACACACACCCTGCCCTTGTACTGCACACACACACACACACACACACACACACACACACACACACACACACACACACACACACACACACACACACACACACACACACACACACACACACACACACACACACACACACACACACACCCTGCCCTTGTACTGCTCTCTTGTTGCTGTCCCTAAATCCTATTCAGCTAAAGTTTATGATAAGAGAAACTAATATTCTGTTTTCTGAATTATTCTTTTCATTTTAGCTCTTATTAAAACAAAACAAAACAACAACAGCTTTGTGAGGCACAGCCCTCTCAGTGAATAATTCTTCATCATCTGGAAAGAACACCTGTTTCATAGATTGGTTGAGGGTATTTTCCATGGATGGGTCAGGTGAATCATATTTTTCACAAATAATGTTTGGACATTTTAAAATATAACAACATGTTTTTGCTTGAGTCTGCAACTACCTTTGAAATACTTGAAAGTACTTCTTTTCAAGGATTGCAAAAATGTACTTTTTCCATTAAAGTGTATTTACTTTCCTTTGTTTCATGTTAGTCAGTCTATAAATCATCTGAAGACATGGAAAAGCTAGTATTTCCTCCTTTGTTGGAAAGTATATACTTTGTGAGCACCATTAACCATATCCTTTATACTTATGGTATAAAAATAAAAGTATAAGCATTGTGTACATGTATCTTGACCCTTCCTACTTAACAACAAATGCTATAACAAATAATATTTTACTTGCTGTTTTACATAATTCTATATAATCAGTTAAACAATACCAGTAATAACATTTAGGCATAAATATGTCTTTGTCAAGTACATCCGAATTTTTATTTTTTTATGTTTTGCTTTTTGCTTTTTTTGGAAAACACTTTTCCTTTACTACTTACTTTAAACTGAGGTCTTCTTTTTTTCTAGGATTATAAATCTGTAGTTTTTTAATTTAAATTTTATTGTAAAGGTGATGTACAGAGGGGTTATAGTTACATAAGTAAGGTAATCAGTACATTTCTTTTTGAACAGTGTTACCCCCTCCCTCATTTTGTTTTTTTTTCTAGTGAAAATTTACTTGAAGGCTCAAGCCTCATATTTGCATTTTTATTAAACTATTCTTTTAATCTCTTTAAAAGCATGAGTTAATCCTCTGGCTTGTTTTAGACCCTTCTTTTCATCTCTTTTTCACTTTCTTTGAATGAACGTGTAGTTTTATTGACACAAAATAATTGTATGATGTGACATTTTGAATCAGTGAATAATGAGCAAGTCAAGATCATTGGCATATTCATCACAAACATTTACCTTCCAAACCCCCTTCTCTCCCAAGTTGCAAAGTTCCTTTCCAACATAGTGTTTAATGAGTACCACTGTTGGATTGGTTTACCCTTTGTCTGACCATTTCTTCCCTTCCCCAAATGAGATAAACTTACATACAAGACATAGGGTACAGAAATTAAAATAAAACAGTGACAATAGGAAAGAAACCGAAGGAGAAAAAAGAAAAAACTGAAAACAGTACAATTTAAAAAACCCTCTTCTTTCCGTTTCTTCAAGTTCATTTCTATAAGCATCACTTTATGTGATCATCCCTCATTTGTAATATCTAGAATATGCCTATAAATCTACAAGTTAATCCAATGGATAGTAAGAGACAAATAACTATACTTGGATATGCTTAATTAAACAGCATTCTATGCAACCACAAACTAAGAACAAAGGAGAATATTCTTAGAAAAGGATCACAATAGCACATGGAAGTCTTCCTTTTTTTTTTTTACAGTTGGAAATCTTAATACAACTGTTCTATGATTTGCCTCAAATAACAGATAAGTTATAGGGCCTGACTCTGTTTATCTAACTGAAAAGATTATGTTTTTCCAATCTTTTATATTCCTCATTGTTCTGTGCTCAAATTGTTTTTACAAAACAAATCACAATTTATTTATTTATTTATTTTTGGTTGGTCATGGGTGCTATCTATCAGATCTTCAGCTCAAAGCTAGCACTCTACCACTTGAGTCACAGCGCCACTTCTGGCTTTTTCTGCTTATGTGGTGCTGAGGAATTGAAATCAGGGCCTCATGCATGCAAGGGAAGCATTCTACCACTGAGCTGCCTTCCCAGCCCCCCCACAACTTGAATTTTATATGTAATACTGGAGAAAGTTTAATGTGTTTTAAAAGTGACTATTAAATGAGGAAAGTGAATATGACCAAAAATGAATATGATTATACTACATATATGTATAAAACAAAGAAACTCAATTAGAATGCAATAACTAGTGCTACAAATATATATCAAATGATTATTTTTATAAAAGACCACTTTTATTTTTTATTTCAGTTATTTGAGAAAGGATCTTGCTGTATCGCACAGGCTGGCCTGGAACTAGAGACCTTCCTGCATTAGCCACTTGAGGACACTAATTACAGTTGTACACCCCATTATTATATTATATTTTTTGTAATTAAACAGATAGTTAAGATCGATACTATCTTGTTGATATACCTCAAAAGTATATTAAGGGTAGCTTTTGGAAAATAAGATGCAAGTTTATATTAAGTATTTGTAGAATCTAGACAGAACAACTTGAGATACTGTTACCTCAAGAGTGGTCATGGCGTTATAGAATTTGCCTACATTTAGTGGTGTCATTTATTATTATGGTGCCACATGTTCATTTAGCTCAAATAGTTTTCATTTGAATGTTGCACAGAAAATCTTTGCTATCTGTCTTTCTAAGATAAATGACTTGATGAAGCCTGATATCTAATGTGATGTTGACAAGCAGGATATCGAAGAAGAAATTTCAAGTGTGGAGGTTAGAATTAAATGATTTTGTTTAATTTTTCTGACTTTAGACTGTTATGCTTCAGGGAGAAATTTAGCAAAGATAATTGGACAGACTACCATTACAAATTAGGTCAAGAGCCTAAACCTCTGAATACCAGCCTTTTTAAGAGACTAGACAATAATACATAAGAAAATGGAACTATCCTGGACATAACATAATGGGATTGTCATGTGTACAACCCATGGTGCAATCTTTCTTTTTAATATCCATGTGAGGTTTTGCAGCTGGTCCTTCTTCATTCTATTTGCTTTGACTAAATCTCTCACTTAGGGATTGGAAAGATGACAGAAAACAGGTGTGAATGTGTATCTAATAATTGACTGTACTTTCTGTCCTTTCATTAAAAATTGGCTCTGTTGTAAACGTCTGTAACACTAATATGAATAGCCTTTTCCTTTTGTACAGTCCATGGTTTGATTATACAATTAAACCAAATCACAGGCTTATGTCATGTTATTATAGTACTCTTGCTAGAGGGATGGATTCTGGAGGTGTGATGAGTTTACATCAGTTTAAGTGTACTTAGCAGCCATTCATTATAGCTTAGTGTGACATTGATTTTTAAGTATAAGAAATGAAATATGCAGTAACAATGTGTCTTTAAAAAACATTCTATATTATTGATATACTTCATTTCCATAAAAGACTTAACTAAAACTTGATTGATACTGAATTTTAGTTTTGCTATTGAGAAAATCTATTTATTGTCAATATTAAAATTGATTATTGTGAAAATAAGATGATAATCCTAAATTATACCTTACCTATTACCATTTTTTGTTAGAGACAAATCTGTTTTATTATAGACAACATATTCCCTCCTCCATTTTTCTTTAAAAACCAGAAGTTTCAAAATATCCCTAATTACACTTAGTAAGAGCACTTAGGCATACTTATTGTACAGATTAAATAGACTATTGAAACCAAAAATCACTTGATTTGGCTCATTCCCCCATCCTCCATTTTCTCCAGTGATTAAAGCTCTCATCTGCTTGCCAAATTGATGGAACTTGGCAGTAAAATATAAGCTATTGAGAAAATGTGGGCGAAGATTAAGTTTTCTGGGTTTTACAAAAGATCAATAGAGATAAAGAGATTACAAAAGGAATTGGTCTCATAAGTTTAATATTTTGAACTATACATTTTTCTGTTTTCTGTCATCATCAGGTAGACCTAAAATGAAAAACCTTTGCCTAGAGAGATAGGGTTTTGGTTGTATGAATTTAACCAAGGAGGTATTTATAATTATTCACACTTTTGTCTTTGACTTGTTATTACATGTGAAAACATTATATTTAAATTGTATTGAGTATGAAAATAAACATTCAAAGCAACAATATGATAGTTAATTAGAGTAAATTAGCCTTTTTCAATACTAATTCCTGGGAGATTAAATGATGGCATTGAGGACTTACCTTTATGCCTGTCATTTATGTTGTATACACTCATATATAACTCTAGCTTGGGTAAGGAATTGGTTGCAGAATAATGTTGGACCTAATATGAATTTGTAACAATCATTGAAGTACCAGTTGGGAGAGACAAGGAACCTAGCTCAAATGTACATAACAGGAAGATGTTTTATTATAATAGAAATAATGGTCCAGTCAGACTAGGACAGCACCCCTGGAAAGGCTGCTGTTTCTTTGGATAGAGCAACAATTGCCTAATCCTTTTTATCTACCTGGGAAACATCTGGATCTTTTTTTTTTTAAATGATTTTCTACTCCAATAATGAAAACTACTATTGTTACTATTATTCAAAGTCCATTATATTCATTGCCATTTAATTTTCAGAGTAATTCTGAGAGTAGTTTTGTTCTTCCTGTTTTCTAGTTGTACAAATTGTGTGCAGATTACTTAAGAAATGTACCAAAGTGGCAAAATTTGAACTCAAATTAGGTCTTGTTACAAAACTTTGATTTTTCCATCCCCTATTACAAATATGAAAACTATTGTTCTGTACAGTCCCTGTCATTTCGTGTATGACATAAAAGCCATTTTCTCACCTAGATATTTTACCTTCTAAGAGGTGCTGATTGCTCTAAATACTTTCTTTCAAAGTCATTTGGAGGTGCAAGAGAGTCTTAAAAGAGAGACAGCTTCTGGAATTCTAAGACTCACATTAGAGTCTGCCCTTCCTGTTTCTCTATAAGCTTTTATGTGATATACTTCTGATTTTCAATCTCCTTGGCTTTTATAATATTGACACTTATTATGTATTTGTGGTATATAGGCATCTAATATGTAGTATTATATCAACAAAGTTTTGAAATATTTATGGTAATTATTGTCTTCATTCAAAGATTGGATTAAGTTGTCCAAAGTATAAATGTTGGGGGGTGGAGGGGAGATAATGGTAATTACTGTAATTCTAGGCAGCATTTGGGAAGCTCACACAGTAAAATGGCGAATTGGAAGTCAAAAAGAACAGAACAGAACAAAACAAAACATCCTTGACTGAAACTGGAGGAGGGGTATGTAAAGCCTTAGGAGGAAGGGTATATAAAGCCTTATAGGTGCCATATGCTGAAATCTTGGGTTCCCAGTTCAACCTTCCATTCTCAGGCTTTCCTTTTGTTCTCTCCTTGGTATAGGGTTATTTCCTGATTACTCTGAACTTCAACAACCCTCATTTGGCCATCTCATTCTACCAGCAATCTTTATAGCAGCCCTTCAAGTTACACCTTGACATTCCAGATGCGCATTAGCATTGGATAAAAGAGATTAAGCAATGCAGGCTGGATGTTCTGATCTTCACTAAAGAGCTTTATTTATAGGAAAACAATGTCAGCCTTAATAAATGACAAGTGTAGTGCCAACTAGTATCCTAAGTACCTTTGTGTTTTCTTAATAGTTATTACCAGTTCACTGGATGGGTGTGGCTATCACCATTTTAGGGATCTGAAACTGAAGTTTAGCATGGATACATAATTGTTTGAGCTGTCATCTGTTTTCAAGGCTGTATTACTCCAGAGTTTATGAGATAAGATAACTGTTCTTACTTCATTTTCTTCTGAATAAGGCCTATCAATCTTAAATGGAAGACTGGGTAAGAGAATCCTCCAAATTATGATAGAAATGAGGCTAACTTAAAGAAATGAACTAAACTGAACATGATAACATGCAGCTGTAATCCCAAAAACTCAGGAGCCTGAGTCAAGATATTTCTAGTTTAAGGTCAACATGGGCTACTAAGACACTGTCTAAATAACAGCAAGAAAGAACTAAACCATATCTATTTGTATGGTAAAATTTTTGTGATTATTGGGACATATAATTACAGTAAGTATTTTATTTTTTTACTTAAAAGCAACTCATTTTTATTTTTTATTTTTCATTTTAATCTTTGTTTAAATGTCTAATTTTCAAAATTGCATAGCTGATTGTCAAAATTAAAACTTTTTGAAGAAACAAGTTATATAATAGTTCTTTTTTGTATGTTTTTAAAATAGTTCTTATATATCTTGTTTCAGAGAAAGTTAAAACATTGAATAAATGAATATGCTATGTTAGTGAGTCATAAAATTGAATTGGAAAATACATCTAATAAATTAGAATATATGCAATAAATATTCTTATAAGATATCAAATTGAATTAGTTATTTCATTTTAAGACTCAGAGATAAAATTGTTTCACTATTTTTAATGAGTTATAAATTTGATTAACATCAACATAAAGATAAATTATTTACTCAATATTTAGCATTCACTTTAGATGGTAACTAGGATTAGGTAATTTTGATTTAGTATTTTTGTTTCTTATTTTGTGAATTTTTCTGTCCATTCCTTTCCTTTGTCCATTTAAAATTATTGTTTTCTTGGGACTATGCCTAAATAATAGCCCTTGAGTGTTATTCGAATATTTCACCTCAGTTCAGCACCAGAGACCCTGCTTGAATCATCTAAAAGTATTTATGAAAGAATTGTTGACAAACACTGGTCATGTAGTTTGGACAGTGTTTTTTAAAATGGAAATAAAAGGAATAAACACGATTGTTCCAGTTTATTGCAATGAGATATTTTTTTTTCCAGATCTTACCACAGTTAGAAAACTCAAGTGAAATATGGCAATGTCCCAGGATTGACAAGACAGAGTTGAAAGTCTGGGAAGGTATAGGTACTTGCAATTTGAAGGGCAGAAAATGGCTGAAGAGGGAGATGTATAGATTAATATACAGAGCCAGGAAGACTGTTCCCCTTAGAGCTTTCAATTGAGCACCAGTCATCATGTCAGAAAACTGAAGAGTGCTAGAAAACTAATTATCCGTACAGAACAATCTTCAGAATTCATAGAATAATTCATGTTTACATCAGCCATACTGTGGAAGCTCTCATAATTTATAAGACATTAGGTAGTCAAGAAGAATATTTCTGTAGCAATAGAACAAATTCAAGCCTATAAAGGCTGTTCCAGTTCTTCACAACAAAGCTTAAGAGAATCCCTGTAGGATTAGCTGTTGCCAACTAACTTAACTATGCTCCAGACAAAGCTCAAGAATGCTCATAAGAACACAGAACATACAGTTCCCAAGGAAGTGATGATCATAAAGCTCAGAATCTAATAAAAGTTACTAGTTATGCAAAGACACATGACTCAGAAGGAGAGAAAAAACCCACTACCACCACTGCCAACAACAACCCCTCACCCCAGAAATGGCACAAATATTACAAATAGTGGACATTAATGATAGAAACAACAAAAATGTTACTGTTAACTTGTTGTTTTTGGTCAGTAGAGGAATGATTAGTCATGTTAAGTAAAGTAATGGAAGACAAAGACTCTCATTTCTAGTAAGGAATATTTAGATGCATCAAGAAAAATCAGTAAGCTTCTTCAGCACCATATAAGCAGAAAAAAAAAAAAGCCGGAGGTGGCGCTGTGGCTCAAGTGGTAGAGCTCTAGCCTTGAGCTGAAGAGCTGAGGGACAGCGCCGGGCCCAGAGTTTAGGCCCCACAACCAGACCCACCCCCCCCCCCCCCGCAAAAAAAAAGAAAAATCAGTAAGCTATACTGCACAGTAATAGAAGTTCCCTGAGTCAACCACAGTGTGAGCAATCTGTAAGTGCCTATCTCAGAATGCAAGCTGATGTGCACTTGGGAGGGTACCTGTATGCCAGGTGTAGTGGTACCCATCTGTAATCCCATCTATTTGGGGTGTTATTGTAGGAGGAACACAATCCAAGGTCAGCCCTGAGAAAAATACAAGATCCAATCTGCAAATAAATGAAAGCAGAAAGGGATGTGGCTGTAACTCAGATCGTAGAGCACCTATCTTATTTTGGGGGGGGGGTCAAGCTGGGCATATCAGTATTTATTGAAATACTGAAGGAAAAATAAAAACCATCATGTTGTTGAGAAATCCCTGGCATGAACCAACATGACAATCTGCTATTTCACGGATACAATAGGAAAACTTCAACAAGTAACCGATTTCACACTCTGAGCATGGCTTGAGTTCAAGTCCAAGGCAGCTGCAAAGACCTCCAACACAGGAGTTCAGACATCTCAGGCTTATCTGTTTACAAGCATAGATCAACTGTAATAAACCAAGAGAAGCCCAAAACAAAACAAATCCTTTCTACCTGTCCGCTTTTACAAATAAATCCCGTGACCAATAAGGCTTGTGTAGTCCTGTCCGTCCGGATGCGCTGTGGACCGGACCTGGTCTCGGTCCTGACAAGTCTCCTGTGCCACCTCGGTCCCTGGGGATGCCTCTATGACCCTGTTCCTCCTCTCTACTCTCGGGACACTGCCCCCTGGGGAAGAAAACAGACTGATAACTGACATTTCGGAGAAGATGTTAACATTCCGTTGGATGTAGTGTATATTTAAAAGGAGAACACATGAAATTTTAGGCAATCAGTGTATTTTTTTGGAAGTGTAGGCGACCTTCCAAATAAGCATCTTTCTAATGTCACAATTACCCCCACCTAGGATGCACAGGCAAGATGGAGTCTTTCCATTAACATGGACAGCGCTCCTGTCCACCTGGCCATAACAAAGCATTCTCCCATGTGGGGTGGGGCAGGCCACTGCCGAGATTTCTTCACAACAATGGCTTGACAGCAAAGGATGCCCATGGAACCAGTGTGTATCCTTCATGTGGACATATATAAAAGGCGCGCAATAAAAACTAATACAACATAATCCTCTTCATACACACTGAATAACAACTCATATCTTTGGTATACAACTTACCATGCCTTAATGGGAAACCAGGTTAAGACCCCACCTGGTTAAATTTTATTGCAAACAGATATTA